>NC_026655.2:17450881-17760363 GCF_000004075.3 Cucumis sativus | reverse complement strand
ATTATAAATACTTCTCGTTGGGATTTATGTCCTAAAACTCGTAGATTGTAAATATAATTCATTGATCGTTATTAATAAAGTGTTGTTATTATAATTTCAATAAGTGTTATTGATTATTAGTTTTTTCTTAATAACCTAAATCCAATATACATGAATCAATGCCGAGATCAGCTTAAAGAGCTTGTAGTATAGGGATAAGTTCGGATACCTTATCCTGGTAACACTATAGATACGGTTCACTTTGTACTTGATACAAACGCAATGATCTAACGTGTTCGTGCAGTTGACATGCGAGTAAGGGGTACTATACAATGAGTTAGTATAAGACTGGACCACGAAATAGTAACCATTAGATGTAACTCCGTTAACTAGTTGGAATTCTATTTCATTAGGATGACTTAGGTAACTTAGTCTTAATCCTGAGTGTATTATGAACTCATGTTCGCGAAGGATTGTCCTTTGATTTGTACGAGTGAGAGTGGCAAGATTGTCAACTCAATATGCTTACATTTTGGGGACAAAATCGAGTGGAGAGCTGAAAACATAATCACTCCTTCCCAACTTTAGGGTAAGTAAATGAGTGGTCGTCTGAGAGGTCTACGACGACGTTGTTGACGATGGAATTGAATTCCTGTTGAGTACTTGTGCCAGCAAGAGTTGTCATGACTGCATTTTTGGTGAGGAGGAAGGCTTCATCCTCTTGCCTAGTCATATCTTGCAGATGGACGTTGGCTTTAAACCAGTCCTTTATTTTGCTTACTTCTAGATGGGAATAGCTGAATTTTTCCCACCACTTGATCCGTGATTTGCTCAATGCTTTAAAATTCCCAGAGGGTCCAAGTTGGAAATTCCAGCAAAAGATCCAGGGTATTTGAAAATACAAAGCAAACCTAAACGTCTTTGAGAGAGGAGACGAGTAGATACTTTGTTGGAAGAGATGGTATGAACGTTGAACTTCTACTGGGAAAATTTCCTCAAAGAGTCCAAAATACATCCACCAGTTTTGAAACCATTGGGGAAAGTGCATTTTGTAAGCTTGCTTACAAAACGTCACAAACCATGAATGGTTGTAGGCTTGTAACCAAAATATGATGTACCATGCCTTTGTATAGTCACGGTAATTGTATGATGGTGGTTTGAAGGGTTGTGAAAATCTCTTTCCCACGAACATCCCCTGTTTCCAATAGGATGGAGTGAGTACTTGAAAAATTCTTAGCTTTGAGTAAATGATCTTTGAGGGATCATTTTTATCAGGGACATGTGTGATTTCAGCTGACTTAGAATCAACTAAGATGAACTCATAGAATGTCCTAGTCTTTGAGAGGTCCTCCGGAAGAAAGTTGAATCCATGAGGAAATACTTGTTTGCAAACTTCGGGGACTGAAGGTCCATCGAATTCTGGTTCTATGGTTAGGTCTACCATTGTTGTTTTTTGAAATAACCAGTAATTGGAGGTCTTGGTTGGAAGACCTTTGGCCGTACAATCTGGGAATACGATGATGGATTCCGAGGAACTGCAGACCTTGAGGAGGATGCGGCCGGTGATGCGGCACGCTTGTTTAGAGTTGTCGACCTAGAGGGTCGCAACAACATGCTTGACGGTATGAGGGGGAAGACTCGAAGTGTCTGTTTGGATTTTCAATGCTCTGTTAGCAGAGCCTTGACGACGCCTGGATACTTGCTCAAATTGCAAGTCAATGGCGTAGCTTTCTGCACTCATCGGCGACGGTGCGGATGATTGAGCTGTGGATTTTCCCTTAGGAGAAGTAGTTCTCGAAGAGGAAGCTACTGTTTGTGGTTGTCTTCTTGGACTATTATTTTGATTGTTTTGCGGCTGTTGCCGCTGGTTGGGTGGCCGTTGCCGGCCGGAAGGTGGTTCCATGAGAGAAGGAATTCAGGGCTGAGGAAGAGTTCTTCAAGAGATGCTCTCTTGAGAGGTAGTCAGCAAGTGAATTCTCACTGCCTTTTATAGGCTCAATTATGAAATCAAAGCAAGATAAGATTGCGTGCCATCTTGCGAAGATTTGCTTCGAGATAAGATTCTTTACATCCTTTTCAAATATGTATTTACTTGCTTTTGAATCTGTTCGAACAAGGAATTCCTTGTTAATTAGATCTCCTTGAAATTTCTGGACGGAAAGTACTATTGCTAGTATTTCCATTTTTACTGTTGAATAGTTCTTTGTTGCATTGTTCCAGATTCCTGAATGATAACGGGCAATGAAGATTTTTCCGTTAAGTTCCTATTTGAGGATGCCTCCGTAACTAATATTTGATCCATCTGTATCAATAATGAGTTTGGCTTGTTCATCTACAAGAGATAAGCATGGGATGCTTTTGGCCAGGGATTTGATTGATTGGACTGCTCGAGTATGCTCGCCCGTCCATGGTTTTGGATTCCTTTTCAGTCTGTCATATAAAGGTAGACAAATTGAGCGAAGATCGCGAATAAAATCTCCGATGTAATTAATACAGCCAAGAAACCTCTGTAGCTGAGTCTTGTCTTGTATTATGTCTGGAAATTTATCTGCAAAATCTAGAGACCTTTGAATTGGTTTGATGATTCCTTGATTAATTTCATAACCAAGAAATCTAATCTTTACTTGAAATAATTTGATCTTTGGTTGAGAAACCACAAGACCATTTGTTTTAATCACATTTAGAAACACCCGAAGATGTTTAAAATGTTGATCAACAGTGTTTGAGAATACCAAGATATCATCAATGTATACTATTGTGAAATCTTGATACGGGTTGAAGATATCGTTCATTATCTTCTGAAATTCGGACGGAGCATTATTCAATCCGAATGGCATGACATTCCATTGGAATTTTCCGAATGGAACATTGAAAGCCGTCTTGTAACATTCAGTTGAGTGTATCTGGATTTGCCAAAATCCAAATTTCATATCAAATTTTGAGAAGAATTTTGCTAGAGTAATTCTTTTTAGCAAATCTTGCCAATTACGAATTGGATACCAAATCCATTTGAGAACTTTGTTGAGAGGCTTGTAATTAATGACAAGCCTTGGTACACCACGCTCTTTTTCGACCTGGCTATTGACATAAAAGGTCGAACACGACCATGGGCTTTTTGATGGGCTTATAAGGCCCTTCTTGAGTAGATCCTATATCTCGTTTGTACAGACTTTGACTAAATCTCTGTTCATTTGAATAGGTCGGGCTTTTGTGGGAATTTGTGATTCCTTGAACCCTTCTTTATATGGTAGAGTTACCATATGTTTTTTTCTATCCCAAAAGGCATTTGGGAGATTTGAACAGACTTCCTTTTCAAGGCGTTGCTGGAAGTTCTGAATTTTCTGTTGGATTAATGGCTTACTTATTGCTGAAGCCACTTTACAACCCTTGATATCGTCTTGAAGAAACTCTATTTGTTTCTCCTTTTTGGCGATTCTGTTGATGAATTGACGAATTTCTTCCTCAATATTCGAGATGTACCTGGGAGTTACTGGTTGAGTAAACTCAAAAGTAATTTCTTTGTCGAATTTCTTCGACATTATACCCTCTTTAGTGACATAAAAAGGATATATTTGAGTTAGGAACGATGTTCCTAGAATGATACCTTCATTAAGGTTTTTGACCGGAATGAAAGTATTAACCAGGCACACATTGTCTTTACAAATGTGCACTTTGGATAATTTGAACTCAATATTGAGAGGATTTCCTCCTGCTCCAGTTAAGGATTCTTTCGTCTTTTCGAAATATTTCGAAGGGACGAGGCCTTCTTGAATAACATTCTGATCAGCCCCGGAGTCAAAGAGGGTTAATGTTTCTAGTTGAAAGTCTTTAACTTTAAAGACTATCTTTGATATCCACTTCTGATTGTGAACTTTGCTTATACTATTGATAAAGTTTGGTTCTTCTATCAATAGTGTCATTTCCTCGGTTTTTCATTCAAAATTGTTTATTGAAGTTTCCAGATATTCTTCCCTGATTGGAGATTCTTGGAATGCTTGGAAAGCATTTTCAAGATAGGTGAGTCGTTGCTTGTTATTAGCAACTTCTTTTTTGAGAATCTTTACTTCATGGTGAAGATCATTAACTTGAATGGGCATTTTTGTTTCGCCCTTTATTCGGTTCAATATGTTCTGATATGAGTACATTATCGGACTATGAACCGTCTGTCGAGGCGTTTGCTCTTCTATACTTTGCCTCAATTTGAGTAGACAGGTTCTTTTTGCCGTTTCATCTGGTATTTGTTCGATGAGATCAAAAAGAGTTTCTTGATCTTTAGTGATGACATTGATGTGGCCAGCACACTGTCCGGTGCAGGGAATAGCCCCTTCGTCATCACTTGAATCACTTTGAGAGAAGAATTCTTCTTTAGAGGACGATCCTTCTTCTTGTAAAACGTTGATGAAATCTTCCTCTAATGAAGATTCTGTTTGAGAGGAGTCGTCATCATCCGACCTTATAGCATAGAGGAGGGATTGCTTCGTTTCTTCGTCTATTTTGAGGGCATTGATTCTGTCTCTTAGAGGACAACGATTAGCATAATGACCACTTTGATTGCATTTATAGCAAATCGTTTTTGTTTTTGAAGAGTAATACTTCTTGCTTTTACCCTTCTGGTAATTATGCTTCCTTCTTCGAGGAGGCTCATGATCTTTAGATTTCTTTTTTCTAAAGATAATGTTTCGAGAAGGATAATTCTTCTTTTTCTTCTTTTCCTTCTCCTCCTTTGGTCTGTTAGACAGACCATATTGTTTGTAGAAGGTGCCCAATTCCTTCCGGTAGTCAGAATCTTTATTACCTTCGTTGTGTGTTTATTCTCTGTCCAGAGATTAACACATATCATTTGAACTGTGGATGAAATATCCCCGTAAGTTAGATTTGCCCAATTAATTTGTTGATTGACAAAATTTGCTGTCATAGTTTGATAAAACTTTTGAGAAATATAATATGGTAATCCTTCAACGAATTTTTGTTTCTAGATATTAGCACCGCATGTTGTTATGGTATACATACGTGCCATGAAGGTGTCTTTATACCATTTGTATCTGCTCATCTTATGACATTTTAGTCCAAGAAGAGCTTCTGTTGCTAGATTGAAATGAATCTGGGTACTTCCAATGAAATGTTTAGTCATTGTGTAGAGTAATTGATTCATCATATCTGGTTCTTCGGTTTGTACTGGAACTGAAGAGCCTTTAGTTTTTACAACCGTTTTTGTTGTAGTCAAAGATCCTTTGTCGATCTTGCTCAGTAAGCTGATTATGCCACCAGCTTCTTAGGTTCCCATTGAAGCCTAATATGAGTATTTAAGCCGTTTCGTAGATTGATTTTCTGGCGCTAAAGGCAGAGGCTGCCAATAACATTTCTTGAAAAGTATTCATCATCTGTGTTTCTGAATATCCGTCGATATTCCAAGTGATGAGTGATTGACCATCATAAGTTGGGCAGGAGCGTTTCGTCATCAGAATGGAACTGAACGAACTAAACTAAAGCAAGTCAGAATCAAATTAAACGGGAAATCAGGGGCGAACAGAACGGAAACTGAACTGAATGGAGTAGAGAGGCTTAGCGGATCTGAACAAAAACAGAATGGAGGCGTCGTTGGATCTGGGCTTCGATCTACACTTCAAAGGCAGACATGAAGAATGGGTCTGAACGAAATCAGACAGGTCTGGAACAGATTGGAGGCGAACGCGAGGATTTGAGGACATTGGGTTTCATGAGTTTTGTCGAGACAACATAAGAAGATGGAGCAAGGACAACGAAACGCAGCGGCGAGCGGAGCTTCTTGGACGACGGAGAAAATCGAAACTCTTCGGCTGGGCGTTCGGCTTCAACTGGCAGAGGTTCAATCGGCTGCTTGGCTAACAGAAAAACAAGAGGTCGGACGAAGAACTATGAAGGAGATGGCCGCCGCGGACGCTAGTGAAAAACAAATGGGGTTTCTGGGGTTTGGATAGTGGCAGATTTGAACAGCAATGAGTGGCAAAGGGAAGGTGCAACGACAATGGCAGATTTGCAGATCTAAGGGGTGGCTTCGGCTAATGGGAGATGATTCTGCCTCCGTTGATGGCTAATGAGAGATGATTCTGCCTCCGTTGATGAATGATCAACGGAGGCAGAGATCAAACGGGATGTGGAGGCTAGAATTCAATAAGGCGAAAACCCTAGAGCTCTGATACCATGTTGATTTTATGGAATCAATCTATATTTCATTTATTATTTAGTAGAGATACAAGCCTATATATAACCATAGAGAAATACACTTAAGGAAATAATATCAAATAATATCTCTAGAATTATATCTCCTAAGAATAATCTAATTATATTAATAGTCTTCATGTTTGGTTTATTTTTCAATTATAAATTCTTCAGAATTTAGAAGGACGTGCAGTTCAGAGAAACATATTGGTTAGGATCTCGTTCACATTGAGGTGTGAAAAGCATTGCATTCGCTTGGAAGGCCATTTAGGGCATAAATTACAAGATCTTCATCTTCAACAATAGTTGCTGCATTTGCTAACCTGTCTTTCAGTCCTTTGATTTTCTTGATGTACAAATCAATCAACTCATTTTGTTTCTTTAAGATTTGTTGTAGATCTGACTTTATGTTGACTACATTTGTCCTGGTATTTGAAGAATAAGGCTTTTCAAGTGTTTTCCATACCTGACTCGAAGGTTTTCATCCAGCTACATATGCTAGTGCTTCAACAGATATGGTAGGGTTGATGAGGGACACTAACACTTGGTCCTTTGCTTGCCAGTCTTTGAACAAAGGGTTACTGATTTCGGTTATTGAAGATGAAGTAGTCTGAGTAGTTGCTAAGGAACTTGCAGTTATGGGGCTAAAAAATGTCTTTGGATGGGTAGGAATGGATTCGTCAATGAAGCCGTCTTTGTCTTCTCCTATGTGTTGCAACCGAGAGGATTCATCTTCATCTTCTCCTAAGAATTGCAACTGAGAAGATTCATCGTCATCTTCTCCTAAGAGTCGCAACCGAGAAGATTCACCTTCATCTTCTTTCAGGTGTCGCAACCAAAGAAGATTCATCTTTATCTTCTTCCAGGTGCTGCAACCAAAGAGGATTCATCTTCATCTTCTTTCATATGACGTAGCCGGAAGGATTCACCTTCATCTTCTTCTAGGTGCTACAACCGAGAGGATTCATCTTCATCTTCTCCTAAGAATTGCAACTAAGAAGATTCATCTTCATCTTCTCCTAAGAGTCGCAACCGAGAAGATTCACCTTCATCTTCTTTCAGGTGTCGCAACCAAAGAAGATTCATCTTCATCTTCTTTTAGGAGTTGCAACCAAAGAGGATTCATCTTCATCTTCTTTCATATGTCGTAGCCGGAAGGATTCACCTTCATCTTCTTCTAGGTGCTACAATCAAAGAGGATTCATCTTCATCTTCTCTTATATGTCATAGTTGAGAAGATTCATCTTCATCTTCTCCCAGGTGCTGCAATCGAAAATGATTCATCTTCTCTCATATGTCATAGTCGAGAGGATTCATCTTCATCTTCTCCCATATGTCATAGCCGAGAGGATTTATCTTCATCTTCTCCCAGGTGCTGCAATTGAATAGGATTCATCTTCATCTCCTCTCATATGTCATAGTCGAGAGGATTCATCTCCTTCCATATGTCATAGCCGAGAGAATTCATCTTCATCTTCTCTCATATGTCATAGCTGAGAGGATTCATCTTCATCTTCTTCCAAGTGCTGCAACTGAAGAGAATTCATGTGCTCCGCTTCCTCAAATCAAGCGTAAGCATTCAACCAACTTGAAGAACATCACGTGGTCCGCTTCTCCAAATCAAGCGTAGACGTTCAACAAACTTCAAGAACATCACGTGCTCCGCTTCCTCCAAATCAAGCGTAGACATACAGTTGAGAGAGAATCAGAGGATCAAATTCTAGAGATTGAACCGCATCGCATCAAATCAACAAAAATACAACATCAACCCAAGTTCAAGTCCACGAATTAAATTTCTCCGGAAATCTCGTGCGAACAAATTGGCACGCCCAGTGGGACCATCTCTACCTCTCATCTCTCTCTCATCATCTAGATCTACAAGCAAATCAATGGCATCAAAGAAAGCTGCATCCAAATCTTCAGCTGCAAGCGACACCTACACGGGACCTATCACCCGTAGTCGTTCCAAGGGGATCATCCAAGGGCAAGACCAAGGTTCCGCCATCGCGCAGAGCATCCTGAAGCAATTGATGGAATCTCCTAAAGCTGGAATTGTCATCAAGGAAAATCCTCTATATAATGATTATGATTCTGCCTCTAGCAGGTCACTGAAAGAAGCACACCCAGATGTGATGTCCGTCATGATGGCTGATGTAGCAGTCGAGACTGCCATGGCGGAGATGGAGAGAAAAATTAATCTCCTGATGAAGGTTGTTGATGAACGAGACCACGAAATTGCAGCTTTAAAGGAGCAGATGCAGACTCGTGAAACTGCTGAATCGAGTCAAACTCCTGTCGTTAAAGTTGATGACAAAGGGAAGAACGTGGTACAAGAAAATCAGCCACAACAACAATCAACTTCTGTGGCTTCTCTCTCGGTTCAACAATTACAAGATATGATCACAAGCTCCATCAGAGCACAATATGGAGGCCCATCTCAGACTTCTTTCATGTACTCTAAACCATACACCAAAAGAATCGACAACTTGAGAATGCCGCTTGGATATCAGCCTCCAAAATTCCAGCAGTTTGACGGAAAGGGCAATCCAAAACAGCACGTTGCTCACTTCGTCGAAACATGTGAGAATGCAGGATCAAGAGGAGATCAACTAGTCAGACAATTTGTTCGAAGCTTGAAAGGAAATGCTTTTGAATGGTATACTGATCTGGAGCCAGAAAGCATTGAGAGTTGGGAACAACTAGAAAAGGAGTTTCTCAATCGCTTCTACAGCACCAGGCGTACTGTAAGCATGATGGAGCTTACAAATACGAAACAAAGAAAGGGAGAACCAGTCATCGACTACATCAATAGATGGAGAGCTCTAAGTCTTGACTGTAAAGATCGGCTCACCGAACTGTCGGCTGTAGAAATGTGCACCCAAGGCATGCACTGGGGACTCCTCTACATTTTGCAGGGAATAAAGCCCCGCACATTTGAAGAACTGGCAACTCGAGCTCATGATATGGAGTTGAGCATCGCCAGTAGAGGAACTAAAGATTTTCTTGTTCCTGAAGTAAAGAAAGATAAGAAAGAGATGAAAGGTGCTGAAAAGATAGTGAAAAGCACCGCGAAAGAATCTATGGTCGTAAACACAACCCCGCTGAAATTCTCCAAAGGAAAGGAAGCGAGGGTTGAAAAGAAGGATGATGGAAGCGAAAGGCGACGTCTGACTTTAAAAGAAAGGCAGGAAAAAGTTTACCCATTTCCTGATTCAGATATCGCTGACATGCTAGAGCAACTACTAGAGAAGCAGCTGATCCAGCTGCCAGAATGTAAACGACCTGAGCAAGCAGGAAAGGTAGATGATCCCAATTACTGCAAGTATCATCGGGTCATCAGTCATCCAGTAGAGAAATGCTTCGTGCTGAAGGAGCTAATTCTAAGGTTGGCTCGTGAGAAAAGGATTGAGCTAGATTTGGAGGAAGTAGCTCAAACAAACCACGCTGAAGTGACGATAATGTCTGAGGCTTCTTCGTCGAGATTGATTTTTGAGCAAAGGAAAAGCTTGGTCCAGTTCGGGACCTTTGAGCCTATAGTTGTCCAATTCTTTCAGGAAATCTCATACGAGGATCCTCAAGGAGAGAAAAGACCAATCGAAGAAGACGATGAAGGGTGGATAGTGGTGACCCACCGAAAGAAAAGACAGTCGATCCCGACCCAAAGAGAGTCTCGCTCTTACCAAAACTATAGAAGAGGAAATAAGACTCAAAAGAATAAGAAAAAGAAGAAGACTCATAAGCTTAAGCTCGTACATAATGAAGACATGAATTTCTCTCGACCTCAACGCTTAGTGACCTTGGCAGACTTCCTTCCAAAAAGCTTCCTTTGTGATCATCAGGATGAAGACCCAGAAGTCGTTGCGTGTCATGCTATCAACACAACGGAGGAAGAAATAATCCCTCCAAGATCACTAGAAGGAGAGGGAGTATCAAAAGACCTTTCAAGGTTTAATGTAGAGGATCTATTATCACTTCCTCAAGAGACCAAAACCATCCTTATTGATGCATTGCTAAATTCAAGAGCATCAAGTTCGAGTACTCCGACTATGACATATGAGAGTGGTTCTTATTGTATGTCTATAGACTTCTCAGATGAGGATTTGTTGTTGGGATCTAAACTTCATAATAGACCTTTGTATGTTTCTGGATACGTTCGAGAACAGAGAGTCGATCGAATCCTCATTGATAATGGCTCAGCTGTCAACATAATGCCAAAGTCGACTATGTGGCAATTAGGCATCTTGATGGACGAGCTCTCAAATAGCAAGCTAGTAATTCAAGGTTTTAACCAAGGTAGCCAAAGAGCAATAGGCATGATACGGTTAGAACTCATAATTGGCGACCTAAAGGCCAGTGCATTGTTTCATGTCATAGACTCAAGGACTACTTACAAGTTGTTACTAGGGCGTCCTTGGATTCATGGAAACGGAGTAGTAACTTCAACACTGCATCAGTGCTTCAAATTTTATCAGGACGGTGTAAAGAAGGTTGAAGCCGACTCTAATCCATTCTCAGAAGCTGAGTCTCACTTCGCAGATGCAAAGTTTTATTCAAAGAATAATAATATTTTAGAAGTTTTGCCTGCAGAAACCCCTCTTACAAAAGGAGAAGATAATTCACAACTGAAATCACTCGCAACCACAGAACCACATGAAAGTGCGAGAACCTTTAACTCTGGAAAGGGTGAAGCATACACTCGCAGCACAAAGGGTATGATCTTGAAGAATGAAAATGCTGCAAACACACCAGTTTTGCGTTATGTCCCTCTGTCAAGGCGCAAGAAAGGCGAATCACCATTCATGGAGTCTCCAAAAGGTTTGAAAGTTGGGGACATCGAAATCATAAAAGAAAGCTTCACTACACCACTAACTAAGATAGCGAAGCAGGAGGTAAAGGTAGATCTGGTGGAAGCAAACTTGCCCCAAAGGCGAACGAAAGACGGATTCGACCCCAAGGCTTACAAATTGATGGCGAAAGCAGGTTATGACTTCACAGCTCACACCGAGTTTAAAAGCTTGGAAATTCATGACCGACCTGAGCTCTCCTCAACTCAAAAGAAGCTTCTACGGGAAGGACATTCTATACCCGTGTCGAGAAAAGGACTCGGATACAAGTCGCCAGAACCGATCCGTATAACTAAAAAGGGGAAGGAAAAAGTGGTTGACATCAATCATATAACTATAGAGGAGGATGACAATACTGACGTAAAAGAAGGTGATAATCAGAGAATCTCAGTATTTGATCGAATTAGACCATCTGTTGCACGTCCCGTAGTATTTGAAAGGCTAAGCATGACAGAGGCAGAAAGAGAAAGGCTCCAGTCAGTACCAAACCTTGAGAGACATTCGGTCTTTCGAAGGCTAACTACGACTCCCATAAAGGAAGAAAGCACATGCCATGCCTTGACAACTACAAGACCATCAGCCTTTGAAAGGCTAGGTGTGTCTAAAAAGAAAAATGTACAAGCACCCCGTGCTCCGATTTTTAATCATCTCGGGGATAAAGGATCACACGACAACATTGATTCCAACATAGATACAAAGAAGAAGGAACCAATGTCTCGTGTGAAAGTTTGGCGTCGAATTAAGCATACAGATGTCGATAATTATCGTAGTAAGAAGTTTCCTTGCGAGACAAAGGAAAATGGAGAAATTCATAGCAACGTTCCTTCTCGCATGAAAAGAAAAACTTTTGTTACTCTCAATACAAGTCAAGGTTCGTTAAAGGTAAAAAGACATGATGTTATACTAACGAATCCTGAAAAAGAAGGGTCGGAACAAGGGGAATGTGAAACTTCATGTCATCACATCACCATTATTGAGGAATCAGAGACTGGAACTCATGAAGAAGACGCAGAAAATGCCCCACAAAGTTTAGAGGATGGTGGCCAATCTACTGTAGACGAGCTAAAAGAGGTGAACCTTGGTACAATAGAGGAACCACGTCCGACTTTCATTAGTGCGTCCCTCTCTAACGAAGAGGTGGATAAATATATGAGTTTGCTCACCGAATACAGGGACATCTTTGCGTGGTCGTACAAGGAGATGCCAGGACTTGACCCAAAAGTAGCAGTCCATCATCTTGCAATTAAACCTGGATATCGACCGATTAAACAAGCACAACGACGTTTTCGACCGGAGCTTATCCCTCAAATCGAGGTGGAAGTCAACAAGTTGATCGAAGCAGGATTCATTCGCGAGGTCAAATATCCAACGTGGATAGCAAACATTGTCCCTGTTAGAAAAAAAAATGGACAACTTCGCGTTTGTGTAGACTTTCGCGATCTGAATAATGCATGCCCTAAAGATGATTTTCCCTTGCCCATCACCGAAATCATGGTTGATGCAACTACTGGACACGAGGCGTTGTCGTTTATGGATGGGTCGTCTGGATATAATCAAATACGGATGGCCCTCTCAGATGAAGAAATGACAGCTTTCAGAACTCCAAAGGGAATATACTGTTACAAGGTGATGCCCTTTGGATTGAAAAATGCCGGCGCTACTTATCAACGTGCCATGCAGAAAGTGTTTGATGATATGTTGCACAGGTATGTTGAATGTTATGTTGATGATCTTGTAGTCAAAACAAAGAGACGACAAGACCATTTGAAGGATCTAAAAGTCGTGTTTGATCGCTTGCGAAAATATCAGCTAAGGATGAACCCTCTCAAGTGTGCGTTTGGTGTAACTTCAGGAAAATTTCTTGGCTTCATTGTAAGGCATCGAGGGATCGAAATAGACCAGTCCAAGATTGATGCCATTCAGAAGATGTCAAGACCTAAAAGTTTGCATGACCTAAGAAGTCTCCAAGGACGATTGGCTTACATCCGAAGGTTCATCTCTAACTTGGCCGGTCGGTGTCAACCTTTTCAAAAGTTGATGAGAAAAGGAGAAAATTTTGTGTGGGATGAAGCTTGTCAGAACGCTTTTGATAGCATAAAGAAATACTTGCTTACTCCCCCAGTGCTGGGAGCTCCAGTACCTGACAAACCACTAATATTGTACATTGCTGCACAAGAAAGGTCCTTAGGAGCATTACTGGCACAAGAAGAGGTAAAGGGAAAGGAGCGTTCTCTCTACTATCTAAGCAGAACATTAATTGGGGCTGAAGTTAACTATTCTCCTATCGAAAAGATGTGTCTTGCACTTTTCTTTGCCATTGATAAGTTGAGGCATTATATGCAGGCCTTCACGGTTCATCTAGTGGCAAAAGCAGACCCTATAAAGTATGTTCTATCCAGGCCAATCATCGCTGGACGCTTAGCCAAATGGGCGGTTCTACTCCAACAATATGACATTGTCTATATTCCCCAAAAGGCGATAAAAGGACAAGCGCTAGCAGACTTTTTAGCAGACCACCCAATTCCTTCGGATTGGAAGTTATGTGATGACCTACCAGACGATGAGGTTTTCTTCACAGAAGTTATGGAACCTTGGACTATGTACTTCGATGGTGCAGCTCGAAGAAGTGGTGCGGGGGCAGGCATTGTCCTCATTTCTCCTGAGAAGCATATGTTGCCTTATAGCTTTGCACTTTCCGAATTGTGTTCAAACAATGTGGCTGAATATCAGGCTTTGATAATTGGCCTTCAAATAGCATTAGAAATCGGAGTGTCATTCATAGAGGTCTATGGTGATTCAAAATTGATAATCAATCAACTCTCGCTTCAATATGACGTGAAACATGAAGACTTGAAGCCATATTTTGCTTATGCTCGACAATTGATGGAAAAGTTTGATAATGTGATGTTAGAACATGTCCCTAGAGTAGAAAATAAGAGAGCGGATGCATTGGCAAATTTAGCCACGGCCTTGACCATGCCAGATGATGTAACTCTGAACATACCACTTTGTCAACGATGGATTATACCCCCAGTTAGGCCTGAATGTCAGGAAGTGAACATGGCAACATCCTATTTGATTGATGAAGAAGATTGGCGTCAACCCATCATAGAGTATCTTGAACATGGAAAGCTTCCAAAGGATTCTCGTCATAAAATTGAGATACGAAGAAGGGCAGCACACTTCATTTATTACAAGGGAACTTTATATCGCCGTTCTCTTGAAGGGCTCTTCCTTCGATGTCTCGGAAAGGAAGATTCGGTAAAAGCTCTAAAGGAAGTACATGCAGGTGTTTGTGGAGCACATCAATCGGGACCAAAGCTTCAATTCCAGCTAAGAAGAATGGGCTACTACTGGCCTAAGATGATCCAAGATTCAATAGACTATGTGAAGAAGTGTGAGCCTTGTCAATACCATGCAAACTTCATACACCAACCTCCAGAACCTCTTCATCCAACTGTGGCTTCTTGGCCTTTTGAGGCTTGGGGACTCGATCTGGTTGGCCCCATTACACCAAAATCATCAGCAGGACATTCTTATATCCTAGCAGCAACAGACTATTTTTCAAGGTGGGCTGAGGCCATTTCATTGAGAGAAGCCAAGAAGGAGAACGTGGCAGACTTTATTCGAACACACATCATCTATCGATACGGTATTCCACATCGAATCGTGACGGATAATGGAAAGCAATTCTCCAATAGTATGATGGACAAGTTATGTGAAAAATTCAAATTCAAGCAATATAAGTCATCCATGTACAACGCAGCTGCGAATGGACTAGCAGAAGCATTCAACAAAACATTGTGTAATCTTTTAAAGAAAATTGTCTCCAAGTCAAAGAGGGATTGGCAAGAAAAGATCGGCGAGGCATTATGGGCTTATCGGACGACTCATCGCACCCCTACAGGGGTTACACCATATTCGCTTGTTTACGGTGTGGAGGCTGTCCTTCCTCTCGAAAGGGAAATTCCGTCACTAAGAATGGCAGTACAAGAGGGATTGACTACCGAAGATAATGTGAAGTTACGTCTTCAAGAATTAGAAGCACTTGACGAAAAGCGATTAGAGGCTCAGCAAGCATTGGAATGTTATCAAGCGAGAATGTCCAAAGCTTTTGATAAACACGTTAAACCTCGCTCCTTTCAAGTCGGTGATCTAGTACTTGCCGTAAGGAGACCGATCATCACAACAAGGCATACAGGAAATAAGTTCACACCTAAATGGGATGGACCCTACATTCTTAAAGAAGTTTATACAAATGGCGCATACAAGATCGTTGATCAAGACGGACTACAAATTGGCCCAATCAATGGTAAATTTCTTTAAAAATTTTATGCTTAATTTTGTTAAAAAAAAAAAAAAAGCAAAAAAAATTGAACTACGTTATGACTTGATCCCTATATTATAAAGGGTACGTAGGCAGCTTAAGGAAAACCTTAAGCCCAGTCCAGCAAAAAAAAAGTTGAACTACGTTATGACTTGATCCCTATATTATAAAGGGTACGTAGGCAGCTTAAGGAAAACCTTAAGCCCAGTCCAGCAAAAAAAAAGTTGAACTACGTTATGACTTGATCCCTACATTATAAAGGGTACGTAGGCAACTTAAAGAAAACTTTAAGTTCAGTCCACCATTATAAAAAAAAAAACCTTGAACTACGTCGTGAGTTAATTCTTTTCTTCAAAGGGTGTTCATCTCTACTAAGGAATCATAACAAATTGGGGGCAAATCCCTAAATTCAAGATGATCTCTAGTAACAATGAGATGAAATAAATTGAAGATGTACAAACTTCGTGCAAAGACTATGTACAAGTTGAGTGCATGTAAAAAGAAAAAAAAAAATCTCAAAATCAAGCTCAAAGGCGTCATTAATGATCCCTCATATTCAAGCATAAAGGTTTCATTGATGATTCCTTATATTCAAGTTTGAAGGCTTCATCGATGCTGCAGCTCCAGCTCTTTGAGAGGATAACGATGGTACAACTTCGATAGGACGACGATCGGGCAGCTCTGCCTTCGCCTCTCCAAGATGAAAACGACAGTGTAACATCGTTTCTGCCTCTTGAAGAAGATGCATACAATGCTAAAGCTTTAACCTCTGCTTCATCTTCTCCTAGGAACCGCAACCGAGAAGATTCATTTTTATCTTCTCTCAGGTGTAGCAACTGAAGAGGATTCATCTTCATCTTCTCCCAAGTGCTACAACCGAAGAGGATTCATCTTCATTTGCTCTAAGGTGTGGCAAGTGAGAGGATTCATCTTTTTCTTCTCCCATGTGTTGCAATCGAGAGGATTCATCTTCATCTTCTCCTAGGAATCGCAACCGAGAAGATTCATCTTCATCTTCTCTTAGGTGTTGCAACCGAAGAGGATTCATCTTCATATTCTCTTAGGTGTTGCAACCGAAGAGGATTCATCTTCATCTTCTTCTAAGTGTTGCAATCGAAGATGATTCATCTTCATCTGCTCTAAGGTGTCGCAAGTGAGAGGATTCATCTTTGTCTTCCTCCATGTGTTACAACCGAGATGATTCATCTTCATCTTCACCTAGGAGTCGCAATCGAGAAGATTCATTTTCATCTTCTCTCAGGTGTAACAACCGAAGATGATTCATCTTCATCTGCTCTAAGGTGTCGCAAGTGAGAGGATTCATCTTTGTCTTCTCCTATGTGTTGCAACCGAGAGGATTCATCTTCATCTTCTCCTAAGAATTGCAACTGAGAAGATTCATCATCATCTTCTCCTAAGAGTCGCAACCGAGAAGATTCACCTTCATCTTCTTTCAGGTGTCGCAACCAAAGAAGATTCATCTTTATCTTCTTCCAGGTGCTGCAACCAAAGAGGATTCATCTTCATCTTCTTTCATATGACGTAGCCGGAAGGATTCACCTTCATCTTCTTCTAGGTGCTACAACCGAGAGGATTCATCTTCATCTTCTCCTAAGAATTGCAACTGAGAAGATTCATCTTCATCTTCTCCTAAGAGTCGCAACCGAGAAGATTCACCTTCATCTTCTTTCAGGTGTCGCAACCAAAGAAGATTCATCTTCATCTTCTTTTAGGAGTTGCAACCAAAGAGGATTCATCTTCATCTTCTTTCATATGTCGTAGCCGGAAGGATTCACCTTCATCTTCTTCTAGGTGCTACAATCAAAGAGGATTCATCTTCATCTTCTCTTATATGTCATAGTTGAGAAGATTCATCTTCATCTTCTCCCAGGTGCTGCAATCGAAAATGATTCATCTTCTCTCATATGTCATAGCCGAGAGGATTCATCTTCATCTTCTCCCATATGTCATAGCCGAGAGGATTTATCTTCATCTTCTCCCAGGTGCTGCAATTGAATAGGATTCATCTTCATCTCCTCTCATATGTCATAGTCGAGAGGATTCATCTCCTTCCATATGTCATAGCCGAGAGAATTCATCTTCATCTTCTCTCATATGTCATAGCTGAGAGGATTCATCTTCATCTTCTTCCAAGTGCTGCAACTGAAGAGAATTCATCTTCATCTCCTCCCACATGTCATAGCCGAGAGGATTCATCTTCATCTTCTCCTATATGTCGTAGCTGAGAGTATTCATCTTTATCATCTAACAGGTGTCGCAACCCGGCCGATGGAATTCATTTTCATCAGCTCTAAGGTGTCGCAAGCTAGATGATTCATCTTCATCTTCTCCCTGGTACCACAACCAAAAAAGAAAGAAAAACAAAAAAACAAAAAGAAAGAAGAAGAAGAAAACAAAAAAAAGAAAGAAGCAAAGGAAGAAAAAACAAAAAGAAAGAAGAACAAGAAGAAGAAAAAGCAAACGAAGATTGAAGCCCGACGATGACAGAGTTGATCTCTCCTACTAGGGCGATAGATCTGACGGCAAAAGCCCGATCGTCCCTAGAAGAAGCTCAACAAAGTCATTTCTGCAAACGAAGATTGAAGCCCGACGATGACAGAGTCGATCTCTCCTACTAGGGCGATAGATCTGACGGCAAAAGCTCGATCGTCCCTAGAAGAAGCTCAACAAAGTCATTTCTGCAAACGAAGATTGAAGCCCGACGATGACAGAGTCGATCTCTCCTACTAGGGCGATAGATCTGACGGCAAAAGCCCAATCGTCTCTAGAAGAAGCTCAACAAAGTTATTTCTGCAAACGAAGATTGAAGCCCGACGATGACAGAGTCGATCTCTCCTACTAGGGCGATAGATCTGACGGCAAAAGCCCGATCGTCCCTAGAAGAAGCTCAACAAAGTCATTTCTGCAAACGAAGATTGAAGCCCGACGATGACGGAGTCGATCTCTCCTACTAGGGTGATAGATCTGACGGCAAAAGCCCGATCGTCCCTAGAAGAAGCTCGACAAAGTCATTCCTGTAAAAAAAAAAAAAAAACAAAACAAAAACAAAAAAAACAAAAAAACAAAACAAAACAAAACACAAAAAAAACAAAAAAACAAAAAAGCAAAACAAAACAGAATAAAAAAAACAAATAAAAAAAACACACACAAAAAAAAGAGAAAGGGAGAAGAAAAGTTTTCTATACCTTTCTGCTGATTGGACGAGGAATAAGCGTTGGATGAGGTATAAGTGAGTAGGGTGTGAGTCTATTTATAAGTCCAACAAATCCAATTCCTAAAAGGATTAGGAATGATATTTAATTATTTTTTTTTTTTAAAAAAAACAAATCCAATTCCTAAAAGGAATAGGATTGATTTTAAATATATATATATATATATAAAGAAAAGATAATCCAATTATCTTATTTTATTTTAATTTTTTTTTCTTGTTGGATAAATCTCAAGTTTAACTTTTATTGAGATATTTAAAATATTTAAAAATTTCAACATTTAAATATCTATATATATATATATATATAAATATATATATATATATATATAGATAAATATTCTCAATTTCAAAATTCAAGTTAAATTAACTTGCATATATGACCTCCTTTTTATCATGAATTTAAATCGGAGCCATAAATCAAGCTTTACCTAAGATTGAGGACCTGATTTTTTATCTCAAATTAAAATTGGTCATTCCAAATTCTTATGCATCCCCAAGATAAATTAAGGTACGGTAGAAACTTTATCCTTATTTCAAAATTAAAATTTTGGTTATATTCCAAATTTTACTTAAAAAAAAAATCATCATATTAAATTTTTTTTATCCTCCAATAAAATTAAGTTGGGAATAAAACTTTGAATTTTTTTAAGGTTTGGCCATATTTCAACCCTTATTTTAAATTTAAATCAAACTCACGTACTAAATTCATAGTTTGATTAATTTGATATGTTGAATTGAGTAAAAAAAAAAAGAAGCTCGTACTTTGACTTCAAATTTATCTTTTCCGAGATTCATTCACCCATATACGTGCATAAATCTCGAAAACGGGCATTTGTTGAATAAGAAATTTTGAGACCAATCACAAGTTGCCACATCATTTATTAAGTTAATGATGAAAAGTAACAAATAATTAAATTTGGGGACTAATTAAAATTGACACATGCTCCAAATTAAAGAGTTAAATAAATAAATTGGTCATTCTAAGAATGCCACATGTTTTCATATTAATCGTTGGATTAAGTTAATCATTTTAGTTCAATTAAATATTATTTACTTGGACTAAGTTCAATTAAGCCAAAAAATAAGCTTAATTGAGCCCAAAGACTAAATATAACCTAAGTCCATATGGTTGAGCCCATGGGTCTGGTCCATGGACTAACCAGGTTCAAACCCATAAAGCTCACCAGTGAATTCTATAAATAGAGAAATTCTCCTCATTTGTAGAGGTTGGAAAATTTTGACTCTAGAAGATCCAGAGAGAATTCTTCCAAAAGCTAGAAGACTCCCTAACTTCTGAAGTTGACCACCCTCAAAGATTGAAGCTGTTTTGAAGATACAAACTTTCTTCCAAGACTCCAACTTCAAGAACATCACGTGCTCCGCTTCCTCAAATCAAGCGTAAGCATTCAACCAACTTGAAGAACATCACGTGGTCCGCTTCTCCAAATCAAGCGTAGACGTTCAACAAACTTCAAGAACATCACGTGCTCCGCTTCTCCAAATCAAGCGTAGACGTTCAACAAACTTCAAGAACATCACGTGCTCCGCTTCCTCCAAATCAAGCGTAGACATACAGTTGAGAGAGAATCAGAGGATCAAATTCTAGAGATTGAACCGCATCGCATCAAATCAACAAAAATACAACATCAACCCAAGTTCAAGTCCACGAATTAAATTTCTCCGGAAATCTCGTGCGAACAATATGCATGTCATGCAGGTTTTCGTCCAAATGTAAGCAAAGAGAGATTTTCTGGTAAGTCTAGGGTCGAATGGAGTTAGTTTGGACTTAATAATTTTGTGTGTGTATAATGCAATTGCAATACGTCACTAAGTCAGGTCATTGCACTTAATGCACTCATCACAACTTTTGGTATCATTTGCTCTTAATTTTGGGTGATGAGTCATAAATCATGATCATTGCATTTGAGGTGCTCCCATGTATTTCTTAATTGAACCGTTCTTAAGTCTTGGTTGGGTACAAATTTTCCTATTGCTCATCCAAGTGCAAGTGAACAATAGGTTTACTTGGGTCATCCAGGGTCGAACTAGGGAATTATAGATGTTAGTTCTAGGTTTTATTTATCGTTTAGGCTTTATGGAAATTAAATAGAAATAATGTAATGCTAACTACGACTACTTATTTACAGCTTGATCATGCCCAAAGAGTAAATTAAAGTTAGGCGGAAAATGGGTCAAACTCATTTAGGTGAAGGAAATTCTATGTACTATTAGATGCGTAACTGTTGTGATAGTCTTAATGCGTTATAATTGCATAATCAGCACATGATTAAGGCGATCTTCTCTCAAAGTGTTTAAACACCACACTTGTTTGCCTTTTGGGATACAAATGACTATGCTTGCTTGAGTAGATTATACCTAGAGATTGTGACTCGTAATACTTATAGAACTTCTCATTTAAGGACGACAGGCTCTTGGTGCCTATTGTTCGCACTTGTTCTCCTTTCGTGATACAAATTTTGGAAGCTACTTCACTAAGGTGAATTTTGTCACCAAACTCCTCGCGCGTATTAGTTTTATCCTTGCTACTTACCCTTTTGGACAGTTGGTGATTTACACTGGTCAAGTGATGAACATAACTCAACTAATGCAATAAGGTTTATAAGTTGAACTCTTTATCAAGAACTTATCACAACTCTCCTCATTTAATAACACAAAGATTTATGAGAAGTTAAGAAATAATGGATTGAAAATGTATAAACAAGTAATCAATGTATAAAGAATATAGGTATTCAACCACTATACAATATGAACAATACATACATTATAATGAAATAAAGAATGGAAGACATTACTACAAGTTAAGAGTTCAACAACAAATGACCTTTTTTTTATCACGACTGCATATTCTCCAGATAGCTTGTTTCAGTTCTCTTTTTCTCTATGATTTTTCTTCGTCCATTTTGAGTCTCTCTCTCTCTCGGCCTATTTGAGCCTCGGGCCTATTTGGGCCCCCTCTCTCTCAGTGGGAATGAAGTGCTTGTATAGACTGCTTTTCGGCGAAAAAATTCTATTCATCTGAGTGTGTTAGTGCTATTATCTACCCCTGTGAAGTCACATCACTCCAACTACGATTCTTGTCTTCTTGTGAGCTTTTCTCATGTGATGTTTAGGTTCATCGCCTGGAGTTGTTAAGTGATAGGCAAGAGCTAGTTGGTTGTGATCATTGAGAGGAGGATTTGGAACTACATTTATGTAAGCCATATTTCTAAGTATATTTATGCCTTTCCAGCATAAGTTATGCGTTCTAAGCACCCTTATTCGTTTTAACACCATTATTCTAATAAAAAGGGCTATAATAATGGTCATTTATGCACGTTATCATCGAACACAAGAAATTTAAGCAACTAATTATCTTATCATGCAACTAATTCATGTGATATAACTATATAGTAAAATTATGCACAACATATTCTTATTCTAAATATTTACACTAAGATGCTTGGTGGTGCAAGGTAAGTATGAATAGACGGTAAAAATGGACATTGAACTCATTTCTAGACATGGAGATGTAAGAATAGTTTAATTATCGTAACACAAGGAATCGTAACACAAAGAATTGTGCTTAAATAATTCAAGGCGATATTTATTAATTAACTTTGGGTGAGCGAACCTCTCGGCGCCTTTGCCATACTTGCTTGCTTCTCAGGATCCAAATACACAAAGTTAATATATGATCTCAGGATCCAAATACACAAAGTTAATCTATGATTTATATCTAATCATTTTATATGCATTATAAGTAATTTCTCCTTGATTAAGGAGGGCAACCTCTCGGTGCTTTCACCACACACATTAGCATCTTTGCAATGTATGCAAAGAAAAAACTGGACAAAAAGATTGTATCGCTACAACCTTCGCGCCACTTGCTTAGCTAGATGTGTGTTCTCACTTGTCAAGTGATAACAATCAATTTCATTGTTCTTCTCTTGAATAAACAATGCTTTGACATCATGTTTAACTCAACAAAACTTATAACACAAACACTGATTCTCTAGGTATTAAAAACACATTCCATTACTAACAAGTTAATCAAACAAATTGAAAAGGAGAAAGTAACAGAAAAATGGGGGAATGAAAGAAGAAATGCATTGCTTTGAATAAAATAACTTTAGGCCTTTCGGCTATGAGGTACAAATTACAAAACCATACATTAAAAATATCAAATGAATTACAGAAGAAGGTGTTATGCCTTAAAGTTCGATTTCTCATATTGTTCGCCTATAATTTTTGCCTATTTAGTGAGGGGTAAGATGAATGGGATGAACTCTCTCTCTCTTTGTTCTAGACTCTCACCTAAAAATTAGGGGAAGAGAGAAGTAAGACGATATAAAGAACTTGTTCTCTAGCCAATTTGTGTACAACGTGAGATTTTCTATTTATAGGCGAGAATTGATGTTGATAGGATGTCACACGTCATTAGTGCCTCTAAAAAAGCTGCATGGCGCCGCACAGATGTCCTTTTTCCCTTTTCCAGGCTTTTGTGCCAACCAAATTTGTCTGCAAGTGCCTCATATCACCTAGCTTGCTTTTTTGTCGCCGCGTAGTTTGGATGCGTCTCCTCAAGTAAACATTATATCGCTGAGCTTCACTTCTTTTGCCTGCAATCCTGCGATTAGAGTACTAAAACAAAATAAAATAGGGATGAGGTCTTTTGTATCATGTTATTCATAGATTAATCAAATAGCCTACTTTTTTCCTTGTTTTCTTCTATTCTCATGCAATTAGATTTCATTATTTTACATAAAAGACTATAATAACTTGTATTTCTACAAGTTCAAGAACACCATACAATGGAAACACAAAACGACAAATGTGGTTGGTAGCCTTCGAATTAGTAAGTCGGTAGCCAACTTCGACTAAACTGTACTAGAGCAAATAAATTTGTAACCCGATAAGGCAACACAACATAACATGAAATTTAATGCTAGATGTCAGACTAGCAGAAGAAAGATACTTGGAATATTCCTTTTTTATTCTATAACAATCTTCGGGAGCTTGACATTAGATATAGACTTTAGAATAAAAGATTAGTTGAAGCTCTGTTAAATTCCTCCTACAACCTGTCATCTTTAACCTCTGTTTTCTCATTGAAGTCTAAGTGAGAGCTTAGTTTTCCTTGGAAAGCAAAAAGAAGTCATACTCCATTCCATTTTGTAGTCAATGTGAAGCAGACATATTAAAACCAAAAGGAATAAGAAATTGTGACCTGCCACTCAATACAATCTCTTGCTACCATTTTGATTTTCATTCTTATTTGTATTTGTATTATTAATTAAAGGATTGAAAAATGTTACCTTCTTAATATAAATATGAATACTCATCATTTTAGTCATTCATGCTTTGTACTTTCACAATGAAAGGCTAAATTTCTTAAAAGTTAAGAAGATATCAATTTACAGAAGTTTATCCTCTTTAATCAGTAACAAACTTAAAGCTTAAGTCAATTGAGAGATTGGTTTAGTTATTGCTAGTTAACTAGCTCGAGTGACTAAATACTTGTGATGTAAACTTGAGACTTTCTTATTCTTTTTGTTCTTTCAAAACCTTAGGATTAAGGGTTGTTGTTATTGTTTTGTTATAAGGAAAAATGGGAAAGCAAGGTTTATGTTTCTTTTGTTTTGAAGTTAAGGAAAGAAAAGAAGATGAATATGGGAAAATAGAGAGAAATGAAAGAGAAATAATTAGTGGTTTTTGTTCTATAAGCAAAAAGGAAACAGAGAAATAAAAAGAAAACATGTCAAGCTCGCCTCACAACGCATCTTGAACCTCGCGACGCGACTTGACCAGCCCTAATGTTTCTAAGGCAAAATGCCAGAATGCTAAACTTATGTCCTTAGTTACTAAGTGATAAGAATGTAGAAGCCAAGATGTTAATCGACTCCTCTCTTATTACTTCATATCATGCTTTCTAAAAGTACATTAAATTTTTTTACAATAATTATTAAAACAAAGACTTCATGTCTTCAGCGCCTAGCACGACTTCTCTAGCTTAAACGCCTAGCTTGCCTGCTTTAACTTTCTTACTTGGCCTTAATACCCGACAGTCTGAGGAAGGAAAACTTAACACGTATGCCAAATACTTAGTGAGTGATAATTTTGGAAAATCTTTGGGGTATACTGGTTGTTATTGTATGAAAGGACTTAATAGCTTCGTGTTGAGAGACCATTATAGCTATACTTCACTAAGTCAGATCACTGGGCATAATGCACTCGTCATGACTTTCGATATTGCTTGTGTTGCCCTTATGCGATAAGTCATGAGTAATGATCATTGCATTTGAATTTCTCTTATGTACTTCTTCACCGCATAGTTTCTACATCTTTGTTGAATACACGTTTTAATTTTCTACTACTCGCCTAAGTGCAAGCAAACAATAGGTGTACTTGGGTGATCCAGGGTCAAACACATGAAATTATTTTAGACGTTAGTTTGAGATTTTACTTTAGCATTAAGGCCTAATGACAATTAAGCTGTAAGAATGTGACACTAATAACGCTGACTATTTACAACCATAGACTCACGTACAAAGGGTGAACTAATCTAGGGGAGAATAAATCAAACTAACTTGCATGCAGATGAATATTGAAGGAAATTCTTTGTGCTATTAATTGATCAGGAGTTGTGATTACCTTAATGCGCTATATTTGCATAAGTGACACATGATTAAGGTGATCTTCTCTCGAAGTGTTCAATGTCACACTTGTTCACCTTTTGGGATACAAATGACTATGCTTACTTAAGAAAATTATAACTAGGAAACTTGGCTCATAATACATATAGGATTTCTCATTCAAGGACGGTTACCTTTCCGCACCTATTGTCCGTATTTGTTCACCTTTCAGGATACAAAAGGTTGAAGCTACCTTGCTAAGGAAGAGTTTGTAACCAAACTCCTTTTAGCCTGCATTAGCTTTATCCTTGCTACTTGCCCTCTCGGGTAGTTGGCGATTGACACTGGCCAAGTGATGAAAATAACTCAACTAATGCGATAAGAATTATAAGTTAAACCCCTTATTAAGAGCTGATCACAACCCTTCTCCTTTAGTAACACACAAATAGATGAAATGTTAAGAAATGTTGGATTGAACAGGGGTAAACATGCAGTTATGTATAAAAATATAGGCCTTTGACCACTATACAATATAAACAATACATACACTATAATAGAATAACAAAAATTTTATAGACAGAAGAATGAAGAATGCAATTACAAGTTTGAAGATCAAACACAAAGATTCTTTTCTTTTAGTTCGGACGATTAATCTTCAGGTAGCTTGCTCAATTTGGAAGGTGAGAAAACATCAATATAGCATTTAACAAAGCTTTGAAATCTAAAATAGACATTTTGTTCACATAAACTTTGTGGAATTGATAGGAGGCTAGCTTGATAAAGTTCAACTCAACCATTGGTGAAAATGTCTATTGTTTATCCAATGTGAAGACCTATAAAGTTTCTAATGAATGCAAATAAGTTGTCTAGACTCATGTAAAAAAGCCATGTAAAAAACTAACCTATGAACTTTCGATCTTATTTTGCGTGCAGTAAGCGGTTGGTGCACCTTGGTCAGACTAAATTCTTTGCTAGTCATGACATGGCACAACATTCAAGGAAGTTTGAATTTATATCATAAAAAAATTTAAAATTTCCATTCATATTCCGTGATGATATAAACAATGAACATGTAAAAACAAAGATATCCAAATCACAATCGATCAATAAGTAAGTAATTTGACCAATCAAATCTGCAAGCAGTGCATACAAGCAAGTTTTATACGTTATCATGAAAACTACACCTTTTTCATTGATATTACCAAATGATGTGATGGCCAATTCTACCTCTTTTCATTTAATTTCAGAGAGGATAGTGTAAAGCCTCCTATGCTGTTATAAACTAATTAACCTGTAAAAGAACCTAAGTAAGTAACTATCACTAGCAATCTTAGGATGGCCTAAGAAGAATTCTTTATCTATACTTCAGATTTAATTCTAGAAAGTATATAACCACAAATTTGAGATTAGCAATCAAAAGTGGAGGGTGCAAGACAACTAGGTAAGGCATAAAAGTTTAATTTTCGATTCGTTAAATTAGGTTTGCCTCAAAACGAGAGTAAAAGCTATTAGTTATAATACAAATACTCATTGTCTGAAATTTTGAAGCTATTCTTCATATATAATTCATAATAGCCCTGGTTTAATCTTCCAATATATCTTGATCTACTCCTGGCCTTTCTACGTTGAACTGTTTTCTAACATTTAGTCTAACATGAGCCACATAGAAGGAACCGCTTCAATGTCCATATATTTTCAATATCACCATTCTCCATCTCCCAGACCAGGGCAATTACTCATCACTTGCTTCCAATTTGCACAAGAAAGTAGATGAGTCAATTCTACGGCAGATAATTTCCTTACTGCCAAAATACGTTGTGCACCTTAACCCATCCACGTTCCATCCAATGTCCACAAGACGGTGCTATCCAATAAATAGGAGGAAACCTTAAGAATTAATAAATTGATTCATTGTAAAATTCATATCAACACACCAACACTTAAATCAATCGAAGTATTTATAAATATAATAGTTTCGATTGAAACAACATGGATTTCTAATTTTACAAAAACGAATATAATCACAAATAGACGCAAGCGTACGCTTACCAAATTGAATAGCGAAGATTTTTCAGTTTCAAAGCAGAAGACTCACATCTACCGTTAAGAAACTACGAGATTAACAAAATCCGCCCAACCATAAGTTTTTTTGTACTGATGATACTCAGAATCACACGATACAAAGGAAATCCTATCCCACCCCAAACCTTGAATAACTTCAACCACTTAGCATTTCTCGTGAATAACCTTATTGTGTGGTTATATTTTTACTATAAGAAACCTTCCACGTGAACTAACCAACTTTTACTTGCATAAAACTCTTATCACGAACTTAAACTCCAAGGCTTCCTCGCAAACTTTTTCTCCACGAAACACTTGTTCTTCTTGCGAAGACCACCCCAAACTCCTAGTCTAACACTCAAAACTTTCACTTTTTAACTTACACGAAAACTTTTTCTCTTCTTATCACACAACTTCTTTCGCGAACTACTCACTTAATTACAAAAATGTATACTTAACCATAAAAATTTTATCGCTTAATCCTTTACATGGATTTATTCAAATGTCAACTTCTTAATACTTAGCCGAATTTTACTTCCTTACTCAAATTAGAAATGAGTCTCACAATTCTTTTCCTCTTAAGAAACTTTATCCTCGAAACTTAAACAATAAGACAATAACGCACAAAAAAAAATATTACTTTTAACTTTCAGAATTACAGCCTTATAACATTAAAATTATAGTTTTATTATTCTTTCGACTTCCTTCTTCTCCTTTCTCGCCTATGTGAGAGCTTGATCTTTTTAAGCCCAAACTCTTTTCCACTCGCAGGGCTGCATCCACAACTGTGTGTAGTCAATTCTATCAAAATCGGGACAATAGGTATCCTGATCTCCTCCCGCAAGCTGTTTACAAAATGCATGTATCTTTCTTCCTCATCTACTATTAATATTAAGGCATATTTCACCAATCCTATGAGTTCTCTCTCATATTCAGCAACCGAGAGTCTTTTTTGTTTGAAATAGAGGAACTCATCTCTCTTTTCTTCTATATACGCCACTGGAAAGTATTTGCCATTAAATATTCCTTTAAATTCTTTCCAATTAACCCTTCCTCGTCTACTTTCATCCAAGATCCACCAATCTTTAGCCTCTTCTTGTAATAAAAATGTAGCTAGGTCCACCTTTCTTTCCTTCAAGCACTACATAATGCGAAAACACTTCTTGAATGTTCGTAGCCATTTTAGCTTCTTTCGGTTTAGTTGTTCCACCAAACTTATTGGCTCCTAACAATTTCAACCTTTCTATTCCAAAATTTCCCTCAGCCTATGGCACTAAAATGCTAGGGTTTACAGAATAAGCTTATGAATTCATCGTTGTTCCAAATCTTCCACTTTTAACTCACTCAACCTAAATTTATATATGCTTTCCCAAAGAACGTATCCTTCTGATATCAAATTGTCATACTCCAAACCGCGAATAACTTCAACCACTTAATATTTCTCACGAATAACCTTATCGTGTGGTTATGTTTTTACTATAAAAAATCTTATCGGTGAATTCACCAACTTTTACTCGAATCAAACTTTTATCCCGAACTTAAACTCCAAGGCTTCCTCGTAGACTTCTT
This sequence comes from Cucumis sativus, assembly GCF_000004075.3. NCBI lineage: Eukaryota > Viridiplantae > Streptophyta > Magnoliopsida > Cucurbitales > Cucurbitaceae > Cucumis > Cucumis sativus. The sequence goes on along the minus strand of NC_026655.2, from coordinate 17,731,521 downwards.
CTCCACGAAACACTTGGTTCTTCTTGCGAAGACCACCCAAAACTTCTAGTCTAACACTTAAAACTTTCACTTCTAACTTACACGAAGACTTTTTCTCTTCTTATCATACAACTTCTTTCGCGAACTACCCACTTAATCGCAAAAATGTATACTTAACCATAAAAGATTTTATTGCTTAATCATTTCCATAGATTTATTCAAATGTCAACTTCTTAATACTTACCCGAATTTTACTTTCTTACTCAAATTAGAAATGGGTCAAAAAAATCCAGAGAAATTAGCAAAAAAGAAACCCTTGCAAATCCGACATGGGAAATCTTCACCGACATCAAATCAATGGGCAACAAAGGAGATGCAGACGATGGTGAGCAGAGGAGACAAATGTTTGCTAGCTAGGGGCCAGTGACGGAACGTAAGGGAGACAAGAGGCCTGCAATGGTGCATAAAGGAGATAAGGGACCAAGGATCGAGTCGAACAAGGGAGACAAGGGTTTTCACTCGAACAATGATGACGTCGAATTAGGGGAGAAAAGGGCTTTGACGAGAACGAAAGGGCTAATATGCAGAAGTTAAGGTACATGTATGCGAACGAAGTTTTTTAAAAAAGTTTCCTTTGGTGTTGAAAAAAATATATTTGACGTTTAAAAAATATCAAATAAAAATCAACATTACTCTTGACATTTTTTTCGTGTCAAGTAAACATTAACAATACTTGACGTGAAAAAACGTCAAGTAATAACTAACATAAAATAGTTTAAAAAATAATGTAATTACTCCAGTTTTTTAACATGTTACTTGATGTTTTTTCTTTAAAATGGTCCATACTTGACATTTTTTTTAACAAAAAACGTCAGGTATGTAAAAGTTAGAAGTGTTAAGTAAAGTAGATATTTGTAGTAGTGCTCCTTATGGGTCCCAAATCCGGTTCTAAGTTTGAAGAATAACATATAAACTCTAGTGGTGGTTTGAGTTCCAATTCGTGAGGAGTTTGAGAGGAACGGGAAGCTACGAAGGTAAGTTTTCTATTAACCCTAATTTTCATTTAAATTATGGTAGTTTTGACAAGTTGATTTCTAAATAGTTTAGATTCTTTTAGAGAAAAAATTGATATTTATTTTTGTTGCATATGTCCTGTATTCTATTATCATTACCCTTACAGGTAGAGATCATGGTTCCAACGCCTGTTAATGTTGGGATTTATGTCCTAAAACTCGTAGATTGTAAATATAATCCATTGACCATTATTAATAACATGTTATTATTGTAATAATTGTTATTGATTAAATTATTAGTTTTGTCTTAATAACCCAAATCCATAAGATATTACAGAGATGTTCATTCAAATAAGATTTGAATAAAATATTAATTAAATTAATTTAGTTAATTATATTAATAGAAATCTATAAGATATTGGGGAGATATTAATTCAAATAAGATTTGAATGAAATATTGATTAAATATGATTTTATTTAATTATTAACTAATTGATTAATTGTTAATTAATTAGTAGATTTGATAATAAAATCCGATGATTCTCTTCTACTCCTTTTCCTATCCCAAGAAGGAAAGAGACTTATAAATATGTGGAAGAAAACAGTTTTATTTAACAAATTCATTAAGAAAAAAACCAAGGCTTTTGCTCTACAAAAGAAAAGAGTTTCTCTCAACTATCTCAAAACTTTTTTTCATCCCAATTGGTTTCTACAAACCAATCTCATCCGAGAGGATATGAAGGTCTTCTGACGAGTAGTGTCCCAATTCGGTGGTTTACAGATTCAGCGACATCAACTAAAGTAAGTTCTTCGTATCTTTTAAATAAGAAACATGCTTAGTTTTTATTTAGAATTTTGATTCTAAATTTTTCCAATGTATTGGTATTCTAAGATTCTCAAATTAAATTAGTAATGATTTTTTAAATCTTCCGCTGCCATAGGACTTTTATCCCTTCAGTTAAAGCATTTACCTACTCTACTAGAAGCTTAAGTAGATTTTGTATGGCCTATTCCATGCATGCATGATAAAATGTAATTAATTAAGCTAAGAGAGGACTTAGCTGTCATTGTCTGTAATAGACTAATATTATAGTTTGATTTCAGTTTTGTAATGGTGTTATCCTTGTTGGAATTCTCAACTTCATTTTGTCTATATAAGACTGTTGAGCAGGTTGTCAATTAGTGGGAAAAACATGAGAAAGTTTTGCAAAAATTTAAGTGATTGTTTTCAAATTAGACTTTTCTTTCTACATCTTGTGTCCATTTATCTGATTAGAGATGATGATAATTACATGTTAAGCAGGGTTGAAAGACATTATTAGAAGAAAAACATTGTCGGTTAGCTTCATGCCACATCTTGGGTCGAGTGAGGTGATGCTCCAAAATGGGTTGTGACAATAAGAGGTAACAAATTTAGAGATTTTGATCATCCCTGCATCGTACGTCCTTACGAGATTTGACTAGTAGCAAGGATATTTTATTTTCAACATTGTCCATAAAATAGCTAGCTAAAACCTTCAAACCAAGTGCAAATTTAAGAACCATTAACTTTGCAACTCTCGACTTCCATAATAAACTTAAGTTCTTATTGGACGAAAGAAGACTTTTTTTTCTATTATTGGATAGCTAGAGGATGCTAAATTTTGGTGGTCAGAAGGGGAAAGAGATCGAGGAAGGAGGTAAAGGAAGTGCACCTTTGCTCAGATTCTCCTAGAAAATGGGATTGAGTCTTGTAGCTATCTGGAAGTACACCTTGCTCAGATTATCCTAGAAAATGACCTTCTCACCTTTGCTCAACCACAACGACAACCATTTTGAATTTAAAATGCATAGCAACCATCTTTCACAAATTAGACTCAATTTCTGAACTTTTAAGACTAATTAATTAAGTAATTTTGTATGAGTGAGTTGTGAGAAATTAATTGTTTAAGCTGGCCTATTTATAGAGTTTCTTGCATGAGAGTATAATCTTGATTGGAATCACCTCTTAAGCTTGTGTTTACACCTCAGCAACTCCTCCACGTCCTCCATGGTTGAAAAATGCATAATAACATGGTTAAGACACCTGAATTTACTTTTAACTGATTGCTTAGAGCATGCTACATGTATGTCCCAATCGCATGGCTAACCTACATGGTTTCCTCGCATAGCTTGGCCGCCCAACTACCTTCCTCACCTAGCCTTGCTTCCTTGCCCAACAAGCCTTATGTTAATCTTTAAACACCTAGCCAATGTCTTCCTCGCGTGACAAACTCTCAACACATAGTCCTATAGCCGCAAGCTTGCTAGCCTCTTTTCCTTTCGCGCCTAGGCTTCTTTGCTTGCCTAGCAAGCTTGAACGCCCAACGTCCCAAACGCCTAACACCTAGCTAAATAACCTCTAAATATAAGTTCTCTTATAGTGACACTCCTTTAGAGGTTCTTTCTAAAGGGATAAAAGCCCTTTGCAGTAGAAGATTTTACATAACCATTTTCCAATGACTCAATTTAATTTGAGAATCCCAAAATACAAGTACATTTACAAAAACAATTAAGAAACTAATTTTCTTATTAAGCATGCTTTAATAAAGTATAGATTAGAGAAAGAAAAACTTGTGTAGTTTGACGTCTCTAAATCTTCAAATTTGGAGGAGACACCACACGTCGAAGACCTTCATATCTTCTGGGATGAGATTGGTTTGTGAGAACCAAATGAGATGGGAAAAATTTTAGAGAAAAACTATTTTGCATAAAAGCAAAATCATTAGTTGGAGAAAAATTATTTTCTCATGTGTATTTATAAATTTCTTTCTTTTTTGGAGTAGGAAAGGGAGTAGGCGAGAATCATGAGATTATATTAATTTTAAAAAATATTAAATTAATAAAAATTTTAAATTAACAATTAATCAATTAATTAATAATAAATTATATTATATTTAGTTAATATTTCATTTAAATCTTATTTAATGAATATCTCTCGTTTATCTTATAATTTAAAATTAATTTAATTAAAATAAAATTAAACTAAACAATTAACTAGTAGCTAAATTAAATATCTTATATTTAATTTAAATCAAATTGGATTATCATTCAAATATAAATTTCTCTCGTAATCAATAATTTTAATATGAATCCAATTCACATTAAATTAATATTTAAACTCATTCAAATATTTTATCTCTCATAAATTAATTTTGAAACATATTCAAAAATAAATTTATATAATAAAGTTTGATTAAAACATAAAGTACTTAATTTATATTATAATGTATCACCATACATTATACTAATTCTCAAAGTAAATTTAGACATTTCAAATTACGACCAATATAAATAAATCTTTTTATCCTTCACGAGGTAGGAAGATGACCTAATTGACCTATAAATCAGAAGCTACAATGACATGAGCTTAATTGGTTAAACTCATTAACCACATTAATCAATATTCGTTAACTATGTATACACTCTACTAAAGACTTGTAATTGAACTATTCTCACTGTAGATATATTTTTATGTCCACGAATATAAACCAATAATAGTTAGTTAGTTTTTCACAAGTGTTCGTAACACCAGCTGAGTCAAATTACCGTTTTACCCCTAGGTTACCTCTAGTCCTTAAATATAAGTGCTCCTCTAATGGACACTCATCTCCTTACTCGAGATCACCACCTATTTATGCCTGTGTGGTCAGTTTTATGTGTGTTTCGACAGGATCACTTACAGCCCGACTCTCCTTTAGGGTGTTTCCTTCGAGATCACTAAGAGCCCAGATGTGTCCGTAAGGGATCACTGGATAGCGTGCCTTTGGGAGCACAATAGTTAAGCAGTACCTCCTTACAAGACTCTAACAGAAATTTAGCAGACATCTAGTGGGACTAATGTGGGTCCCTTACTGAGTGTAAATTTATACTCACTCTTTTCTATGTTTAATTTTATATGCAGGGGTAAAGGAAAGCTAGCGAATGACAAGAAGAGATTGTGGTTCACCATAGGGAATAATAGATGTTTTATTCCGCATTTATTGTTTTGAGTATTCAATTTTCAGATAATTATTTTAGAACTCAAGTTTACTTTTAAGATATTTATTTTCACTTTAAACAAGGTCCAAACTAGTATTTTACCTAATATTTTATTATTATTTTATTAACACATTTTATTTATCATTGATTTTAAATGAATATTTGAAACGTTTTCTTTAAATTTAGCACTTTATTTTATTTTAAATAAAAAGTTTCCATTTGTTTTACTGGTAATTACTTCAGCTCAGTATAAAGAGTTGGGTCGTTACAATAGTTTCATTTGAATAGAAGTTCATAGTTAACTCATGAATAAATTAAGTTACCTAGGTCATTAATAATTGAAATAGTCAGTTTTATATAGTCAACGGTGTTAATTATAACTTAAAAGTAACTATTTCATGGTTCCTTTTTTATGTACACTCTTTACATAGAATGCCCCCACTTCTATGTCTCTACATGAAGGATTCAAGATCAAATTGTTTGTACTAACTACAAAGTGAGCCGCATCGATAATATGTTTAGAATAAGGAGCCCAACCGTGTTCATACACTATATACTGTTGGGGCTCTATAATTGAACTTGATCCACGTTTATGTCCTTACATAAAGTTAAAGTCTACACTAGATAACCTCGAAACCTTAGTTTATTGGATTCAAGATTATTGCATATAATTTTCACTAATAAATTCTCAATAACCACTTTATTGAATAAAATAAAATTTAAACTACAAACAATAAGTTTTAGGACATAAATTCCAACAAACTCAAGAAATTAAAGGTGAAAATGGAAAAAAAAATTAACTAGTACTAGACGATAGGGCTAGTGAAAAGGAGATGTAGTTATTGGTCATGTTGATTACATAGAGGGCACACATAGGGGACAAACAACTAGAAGACATCTTTCATTGTAAAACCATGGAGATGTTAAGTATTTCGAAGATCTTTATACACAAAAGAATGTTTACCCTTCTTTCACAATTTGAGTTCTATTAGAATATTTTAAAATAATTACCAAGTAGGGTTGATAGACTTGAAGTTTTAAAACAAAAGGTTACAGATAACTTAAAATATTCTTAATAATAAACTTCTTACATTTATTTTGTGTGACAATATATATTTTAGTTTTTTTCTAGAAAAAAATATTCTTTATAATAAACTTCTTACATTTATCAAATTGATCGATAATGTGTAATAATTCATTAATTGATCACCATCTAATAATTGAAGAGAAGGAAATGTTTCTAATTTTTTTTATTATTATTAATGCCAGCCTTACCCAATCATTGATCTACTTGGAATACATAAAATTTAGATCACGGAGAGTGATGAGAATCATTTATGGTAAGATAGTCAACAAAAGTTCAAACTCAGTTGACACAAAGGTTGAATTCAAAGATTAAAAAAGGTTGTGAATAGATTGGTTGAATTCATTATCAAACTTTATTTTAATTTTGTATGTTTCTATTTATTACTTTTTCAAAATGTTTGTATTTTAATTCTGACTCAAACAAATTTTTGTTCCCGTCCTAAACTATCTACCCTATATATCTTCTTCTATTTTAGTCTCTGAATGTTTAAAAGTCTTTGTTTTAGTTTCGAAACAAAATGGTGAAATAGCTTCTATATTGGATGACTAGAATGCTAAATAAGATAATCACTTTTAATATTTTAGAGTTTTATTTTTTAGTTAAATGTTAGATGGTAAATTGATGTTTTATGGGAAACCTCAACAAGTAGCCAAGTAGGTCTTCTAGATTTTGATTGCCACCATTTTGGAATATTGTCATTATACTTTAGTGTTGTTCTTTTAATTTGCTTGATGCACTTTATCCATATATAAATTGAGGTGCTTAATTGAGATGCTTTTTTTTTTCTTCCTTCCATCTTTGTTTGGGGCTTTATGATTCATCGTATGAATATTTGTTTACAATTTGATAGAGTTTATTTTAAACAACTATTTCACTTATTTTGTTTTTCTAGTTTACTGTAAATGTGAAACACCAATATGATACTTCTTTTTGTTTTTATTCTACTCAATGTTGTTCTTCTAATTTGCTTTAAAATTAGTTCGATTTGAAAAATAAATAAATAAATAAACTAAAACAAAATTAGTTTTTAATTTGAAAAATAAATCCAATGATGGGAGAGAGATTTAAGTTTTTTTTTTTTTTTTTTGAGAAAAATGACAAAATTAGTTTTTAATTTGAGTTTAGTTAATTCAAGTGTGTGATAATTATATTTTTATATGTAAAATGGTCAAAAATAGCAAATTTAACAAAATATTTATAACATATAATAAAATTTTCAGATTCTGTCAATAACAAATATTTATAGATATTGATGTGCTTCTATCAATAACATTGATAGATACTGATAGAAGTCTATTCGTTTCTATCATTGATAAAATTTAAATCTTTGCTATAGTCTATAAATATTTTAATTTATTTTTCAATTTTTAAAATGCTCCAATAAATCTAGAGTATAATCATCAAAATCTAGGAAACAATATCACCATTCGGTTAAAGAGTTAATGAAATTCTAATGGCAAAGATCAAAACAAATTTTTGTCAAAAAAATTTGAGAACCAAAATAAACACGTTTAAAAGTTGTGGACCAAAATAGAATAACATGCCAAGATTAAGTACTAAAATAAGATTTTAACCATTTTTCACGTCATATTTGCAATGAAGCATTTTTAAGTTTAATAATTAAGTGTCCAACATTATCCTTACAAAATTCAAATATGGTCCATATCTGATAAACTCTACTGTAAACACTATAGCATGTTACTAACAGACTCTAACAATATTAATTTAAGGTTAATCTTTATAAATACATAAATTCGTTCAAATATTTAGGATACGGTCCATGTAACAAAATGAAAAGGACAATGAAGTTGACCATTTTTTAAAAATATTTCAAGTTTAATTTGCTCTTCATTTTCATCATCTTTCTTATCATCATCTTCTATGATTTTTTTCTCTTTCTATTGTCTTTTTCTCTTCTTCTGCACTTTTTCTTCTATTTTTTTTTAAACAATTATTTGGTTCAGGATCGGGTACAAAATATAAAGATCTATTTTTTATTTTTATTTTTCAAACTGGTATTTGGTTGTTCCAAATATAAAAGGTTGTGAAAAAAAAAATTGTTAATCTAAACTATCCTAAACAGAATCTTTAAAAAAGCGTTTAGATTTAGTAGCCAAATTTAAACAATCTAATCTAAAATGTACCAAATCTAAACGATTTTGTACAAAAAAAATATTGAAAAAAATCGTTTGTATTTGACTACTTAAATTTAAATAATCATATACAATTGTGTACCAAAATGTTTTTAAAAAATCATTTAGATTTGGCTACGTAAATTTAAATGATTAAATTTAAACGATCGTGTACCAAACAATCTTTTAAAAAATCGTTTAAATTTGGCTATCCAGATTTAAACGATCAAATCTAAACGATTGGGTACCAAAAATAGTCAAATCTAAACGATCATGTTCCAAATAATCTTGAAAAAAATAGTTTAGATTTGACTAAATTTAAATGATCAAATCTAAAAGATTGACAAAAATAGTCAAATTTAAACGATAGTTTACAAAATGTATTATGCAAACAGTGTCAATTATGGATTAAACAATTTTGGTATTTTTCATTATGAGCCTACGAATTTTCTGTCTTCGAAAATTATTCTATACAGTATAAATATTTTATCGATTTGTTATATTTTTTAAAAGACTCTTTCATTTAAATTGTATAAATTGTATCTATAAATTATTACTTGAAAAATTGTATAAGATGACAAAAAAAACTTATAACCCATCATTTTTACATATTACAAATTTAATAAATATAATAATTATCATACCGTAAACTGATTTTAAATTTGTTATTTTTAAATTTTTCATCAGTTTACTATTTTGAATTTGGCATAAGACGAATTTTATTATCATAAATGTTTTTTTCTAATTTTTTCTTTTTCAAACTTTCCTTATTATTTTAGATTGTATTATATCTATTAATAGTCTTGATCTAATTAATAATTATTATAATTGTCTTTTCTTTAATATATGCATGCATCTATATGAAAATAACTTTAGTGGCCCACAATACGTATTGGTTTTTGAAAAACATAATTAATATGGTTTAGTGGTGCATTCATTTGACTTTTAATGCAACTCCAGTCACTCCACTATGCATGTTCATTTGTGAAGCTTTTTGTTTATTTACTTATTTAATTGAAAATTTGGGTTGGGTTTATTGATAAAGAACAAATAAGAGGTTTTGTGGAAGAGATTAGAGACTCCATCATGAGCTCCTTCAAATGTTAGGTTTTAATTTTATATTCATCCATTTTGTAATAGATTGCCACATAAATTTGGTTGGATGAGTTATTTTAAATGTAGAATGCGGGGTGTGGATGGTTAACATATCACATGATTAGTTGAACTATATATTTTAATTTGAAGTCTCTACTCTCTTCAATCGAATCGAAATCCTTACCCATTATTTCATATGCTTTGTAATTACTTGAATAAAACAGGTAAAGTTTGTTTAAAAAATTTGTTTGGTCTACATGAATTTGGTAATTAACATAAAACATATATATATATATACACATATACATGCATGCATGTGTTTAAGTTTGAAATAACATTAGTTCTTTTGGACAGAGAAACATATAAATACTCAACAATATATAAATTAAGTGGCATCACATATGGTCAATCTATAGTATAATAATAAACAATATATAGAAAATATCGAAATTAAAAACACAAAATTACAAAGAATATGAAAATATTCTCTGCAAAATTCCGATCAATCTGTTTTACTTGTAGAGAAAAAAGATGTACATATTTCTAATTAATAAATATATATATTGTTGATATTTCAATAATAGTTATCATGAAGCTATAGAGGATTGCCAAAGCTGTGCGTTTTTTACTTTAGAAACGCTCTCCACCACTTCAAAGGGCAGAATATCTCCAATAATAATCACCATCTTAGTCTCCAAGTCTATTGTGTATGAGCTCACTCCTGTTACATTCATTTTTTTAAAAAAAATAATAAGCAAACTAAACATATATTTCAAAATTAATTGCTTAATTAATTAGTTAGATAACATTTAAAATAATTGGTGTAATAATATATATTTGTATATATAAGGTTTAATAATGGGTTTAAGTACCTTCCATCTTTGAAATGTGTTTCTCCACTTTTCTTGCACAGCCTTTACAGTGCATGGACACTCTCAGTGTCACCATCTGAAAAATCAGAAATACTCTCTCTTTCAAAAACACTACACTTTAATTCAAAGAATTGCATCCCAGTTGTGTAAATATTTTGAAAATAATCATCTTTTCTTTCAATTCTTTACAATACTTTATGTGGGAGAGAGTTGTACTCGTAGATAAACTTTTAATTAAGAAAGAACTAAAAAGAGCCTTTCTTAATTTTTAAAATTTATAGTTTGTTCTTTATTAAAAAAGACAAAACGTATATAATTTAGTGTAATTTTTTTATATACTAAAAATAAAAAAGTTACCAAATGGGTCTCGATTTTAAATTTTTATTTTTGAAAATATTAATAGAAAATTGATAACAAAACAACACATCTAAGGAAGAACACTGTGTTAATTTTCAAACAGAGTCTTGGTTTTTACTTTTCTACCTTTGAAAATCAAACTTAGAAGCACTGATTCAAGTCATACACATGACATTCATTCTCTAATATGTTCTTTTTAAGAAACATACCCCTTCACTTTCAAAAACTGAAATCTAAAAACAACCTTGAAGTCGGCAAATAAGAGAAAAAAGAAAACAAAAATTGGAAAGAAAATAGGACCTTGGGCTTGAGTTGAAAGGCTAAGGTCTGATTTCCATTGACAACATCCTTCAATGTGGGCAATTGGTTGTCTTTTCTGTTGTTGTTGGCAATGAGTGGCTGTTTATCAAAAAACTCATCTTCTTCATCTTCAATTTCCATGGAGTTTATGCAAAAGCAAGAGTTGGAACTACAAGAATTGGATGAATAACTGAAACAATCAAAAACCTTTCCCATTTTCTTCAGCTTCCCCATCACTATACACAAATAACACTCGAAGAAATGATCAGAAAAATTCTTGGCTTTTTTTGTTTGAAAGTGGTCTATCTCTCCACATATATATATTCTTCCACAACTGCCTCTCACCAATCCCAACTACACTAATGAAGTGAATATCATAATTAATAAAGAGAGGACAGACTCTGAATATGTAATTAGAAATAACTTTTTGGCTCTCTCACAAGAAAAAATGAGAGGGGCAGGTATAATGGCAAGACAAAAAAATATATGTTTGAAGAAGTAAGAAAATTTGTATTTATAGCAGAATGAAAAAAAATAAAGGCAAACAGATAATGTCTCTGGGGGTTGCAGCTAATAAGTGGTAACCAACCCCAAACTAATCGATCAAATTATTTAATTTTAACCCTTTCCTTTTTTATTTTTTATTTATTTTAAAACTAGTTCCAACTTTCCAACCCTATTTTCACTAGTAAGCTTTCTTGTCATCTTATAAATTGAATCTTTTAACTTAATTGGCATTTAAATGCACTAGTAACCATGAAATTTGTTGTTTAAATTCTTCTACAGTCAATTGTTAGTACTAAAAGAAATGTATCTATATTAATTTACTCCTTAAAGACGTTATATTTTTTACTTGATGATATGATTTTTTTCTAAAACTAAGTTGGTTTTAATTTTACTTTTAATTTAATTTTCGTCTAAAATATCATAGGTAAATATCAATATTGTCTCACATTTAAATTTATTTTTACAATCTTGGTAATGTAGAAATTGAGAAGATTTAGCGATTGATCAAGTAACTTTATCTAATTTTTATCTTTTTCTGTTTTTTTATAAAATTTTTTAAAAAAACAATCCTTTTCCATTTCTATTTGTTTACATTTACAAAGAAATTTCATTTATATTTATTTTTCTACTAATTTATATATATATAAAAAAAAGAAATGATTCTTACAAGGATAAAAACACAAGTTTATAAACTCCAATATGTAAGCGGGTAATGATAATTTGAATAGCGAATAAAAGAAGTATAAAATGGATATTTATAATGAAGAAATATGAAGGTGGGGTGTAGCATGAAAAAGAAGAAGACGAAGAAGAATTGTTGGAGGTGAAGATAGCAATGAGAAGCAGGAAAGAATGCAAAAAGCAAAGGCTTCGGGCACCGCCCACCTGCGGGTGACGAGACTATTTTGGGCTGACAGCCTTGTCCTTTGTCTTCCATCAACTAATATTATATTATATAACAGTGGCATGGATGAAGATGGGTTTTCAATTATTGGAGCCCATCACTTCATTTCTCTCATCACCTTTTAAATTATTGAAATTTTTCTTTCCATCCTTTTCTTTTTCTTTTTAAAAATAATTATTGATGTAAACATGGTTTTAATTTAAAGTCTAAAATTTTATGTCAATTGACAGTATCAATATAGTAGGAAGAATACCGCCGTCCATTGTAACTATTCTTTTAAAATAAAATCTTGATTCAAACTTTAAATTGATATACTTATCAAAATTTGGTTCTTAGTTTATGTAAAAAGAACTTAAAATGATTTTGTAAATGGATAGTTAGTTTGGTATGTAAAGTTATATGGTGCTTATGGGCCATGTGAGGAAGGGGTGTTTCAGGAAATTCAGCTAGGGGGGGAGAGGAGAGGAGAGGAGAGGAGAGGAGAGGGATTCAAGGAGTCATGTTATGCACGTGCGAATCACGTGAGTTAAGCTAAATTTTGGAACAAAGATTGAAAAAGCTTGGTTGGAAAAAGCCTTAAAATAATGAAGCATAAGCATGTAACATGTTCCCTGTTTGGATAGAGAGAGGATAACAACTGGACTCTCTTTGCATTTTGCTCTTCCAACTGGACCCCATTATTATTATTATTATTATTGAATCATTTTCTTTTTCTTCTTCAAAATCATTTTTATCATACTTTTTTAATTAATTAATTAATATCGAACATTTTTTTTAAAATTTTATAATGATGATTTCTTTTTTATCCTCTGATTAATCAAGGTTCAACTTTAATATTAATACAACAAAATGTTTCATTTATTCGTCCGTACACCGTCTTGAAAACACACTAATTTTTTTTTTCCAAAATAATGGAAGAAGGGAGTGTTGTTATTATTATTATTATTTTCACTCTCTGCCTCATTCATTAAATATTTGCTTTTGACCTAATTTTATGTCAGCAATTATTTTTTATGTACTAAGTAGTAGTAGTAGTAAGTGTACACTTTGCATGGTTGTAAACTCTATTCTAATTTTAAATTGAATGTATGTATATTTTTATGGCATGACAAACTTTTAATTAATTAATTGAGGATTAGGCTTATTTGCTGGCGAATTTAAAATATAGTGGGTTGAATTGTAAGTGTTTTTGTCCAAGAATCCAAAGCCATTTTCCTTCTGGACTCGTCCATGTCTTAAATTAAAAACAGTAATCAAATATACTTGATGTACCCTATAATTGATTCACTTAAAGTTGTTGAGGTTTTAGATCAAACCAAATAACTCTTTTTTTTTTCACTTAAATTCTATAGTATTAGTGTAGCAACAAGTTGATCCACAAAGAACTAATCGACTTTTCCTTGAAATTAAGTTATTGTAAAACCAATAATGAATAAATTGTTGTTTGATTGATTTCAATTTCACTTGAATGAATAAACTGAAAAATTATTGTTGATTAAAATTATCAATCATACAAACACCCAGTGGAAACTTATTTAAGTTGTTTCTTTATTCACTCAACTTAATCATTGATTTGCCATGCATATTATATTCCTTGCAACATATGAACAAATTCTTAGCTAACCATGCCTAGAGAAATCAGAGTGACGGTTTATAAATCAAATCAATTTTTATGTTTAGATGACATGCAAATCAATTGAATTTGGGTAAAACCTAATTCAATCAAACAAATTAGAATTGCCTAATCGAGTGTTCGATGGAATTTCAATCCTAAGTTAGTTGGACAAATGTCATTAGATAGAAATTGTCAAATCTATAAACAATTCTAACTAAGCATCCCATATCTTATGATGTATACCTAACAATTACATAGTAGAATTAGATCTATAACATTTGACTAAACATGATTGGTTAGTTGCCAATAATCCCAAACATATCCGATCAAAGAAATAAGTTCAAACAAAGAATTCAATAGATCATACAGTTCACATGATACAAAAATCTCATGAGTTTGTAAATCAAAACATAAATCTAGAATCTCGAGCTAAACAAGAGCACCTTAGCTATGATGCATCCATAAAAATCAACAAAAGTCTTCAATCAAATTGTTCGACGGAGTGTAGATAGTTTTGGAGAAAATGCTTCAAAATTTATGTAAAAATTAAATGTGTTTCCACAAATGCCAAAAGCTAGATATAAATAAAAAAATATATATATGTCACAACGTCGCGATGCTAAGATCAACATCACGGCATAGTGCAAATGTGTGCAGCCTCATTCGAATAAGACCTTTTATCTTACAACACCCCTGCATTGTGCCTTCAATGCATCAACTCGAGTTTCCTTGCCACTCAAAACCTCCAATTAAGTTTGTTTTGTCCAAAATAGATATTATGACCTAGAATGGCCTGAATTAAGTTCAATATCAAAATCAAGAAATAGACACGTAATATACAAGAAATGATTTCGAGTTAAGAGGATAAGATAGTGTATTTTGAATGCTATCAATAGTCAAATGTGGTTGATAGTTTTATTGATTTTGATCTTCATGGTGTGTGATTTTGGTCTGAGTTTACTCCCTTGCAAAGGATTTATCATAGGAAATAAACGGGCTAGTAAAGTGAGTTTTAACTTAGGAAATTATTAAACTCAATAATAATATAATAAAATCTCTTGAAGAGACATAGAACTGAAAATACTAACAATTATTGGTTCACGTGATCACAAATACAAACAATATTGTTCAACTAACGAAAACCATCCAATTGATATCATAATACTACCCCTTGAGTTGGAGTGAATACATTATGAACTCCTAACTTGGATAAATTAGGTTGTAGAACAGAGAGTTTGTGAACCCATCGATGATTGAAAGCGGTTGACATTCACAGTAGAAATACGGATCTATTTACTTTAATTGCATCTAAACAATTTAGAAATTAACATGCATCACTACCTAATTAAGTAAAATTAAGTAAAATTAGAGTTTATCGAATACCATACCTTTGAAACTTTTCAATCCTCGTATTCTTCAATCCTCACGAACACGAACATGAACCCAAGCCCACCACTAACGTTGACCTGCTATTCTCCAATCCAGACTTAGAACCAAGTTGTGAGATTCGTGATAAGTGAAGGAACTTAAGAAAGAGATGGAAATTGGAGGTAAAACTAATTAGGGTTGAAATTTTGAGAGATAAAATTAGGTTGGTATAATTTTGTAATTCAAAATTACGAATTTTGCAAGATAAAAATTAAAACAACTAAAATGAATCCTTTAGATAACATAATTACATACAAAATTGTATGTAATTAGGTTATCAAATCTCAACATCTAATATTTCACTAACCACTAGTAGAACTTAGTGGGCTAGATGTTTACATCTCATGTAGCCACTTATCCCACTAAATGTTAGTGGAATTACCCAACAAAACTCCAAGTGCAATATGGTCATTTGACCATTCAAATGAGTTGGTGGAAATGATTAGCCTCACCACCATGTGTACAATACTCCTTCTTTTTCGACTAGATTATAACAAGAAAGCTTATAGTTTGAGGAGAAGAGTCCATCTCGCGTTCCCTTAACTTGTATTTCACTTTCTTCCTATTTTCATTTTACTATTTGTTTACATTGTGTATTCATTTATATTGTACATTGGCGGAAGGCCTTCATTCTTTAATACAATGCATCTTTATACGCTTTTCAATTCATCCATGTCTTTGTTCATTTTTCTCTGTGTTATTTGTAGTTTAGGTTTATGATGTGTTCAAGATAAGTGGTATTTATTTATATCGCTTAGTTGAGCTACATTCTACACTTGGCTAGTGTATGTCGCCAACTGCCCGAGAGGGTGAGTACTAAGGACGTAGCTAACACACGTAAGAAAGAGTTTTCTCAACCTTGCGAGAGGACTTCTTTCATTCGTATCGCAAAAATCGAACAAGCGTGGACTATAGACACCGCGAGGTTGTTGTCCTTAAATGTGAATCACTCTAAGTAGAATAATAAGTATTTCTAGATATAAATCACTTAGCACACCTTAGTCATTTGGATCCCGAAAGGAGACCAAGTGTGGTGTTCAATGACTCTGAAAGGAACACGCTTTAATCATAAGATAGCTTGGTGAGTTATATTGGATCGATGTGGTTGTTGGATCAGTATGACAACCCTAGAGGGGGATGAATAGGGTTTAATTAAACTTTTTAACAAATAAACCTAAATTAAATTAATTAGATAGTTTTTAAAATAAAAAAAGAGTCTTTCTAAAATATGTTAAATAACAAGATTGATAAAAAGATATGAATGAAAGTATGCAATCAAACTCAACCAACGAGAATATATAACTAAAATTAAATGCAAAAATAATTAGAAAATAGTTAGAGAAGAAGACATCATAATTTTTTATTGGTTCGGTTAAATTTAACCTACATCCACTTTCTCAAGCACCTCTTGGGATTTTGATTAAAAAACTTCTTTTGACTCTTTCCACGGATTAGAGTCGAACCGCTACTTGCTCATTTTTTGGGTTCAAGAGCAAACTCAAACATTTTCATGGATTAGGATCTAACCGTTACAATATGTGAAAGTTTTTAATCACACAAAAGAAAACTCTTTAAAAGAGTGAGTATACAATTTGAAGCTCTCAATCATTAATCCTCACAATACAATAAGAATTCTCTCAAGGACAAGATGAAAAAAGTAAAAATTGGAAGTTTTAGAGAGAATAACAATGTTGGCTTTTGTACTTTTTGAGGATTGTGAAGTTTGATAATGTTGTTCAAAATTTGGGTGAAATATTTAAAAAGAGGGAAAAGATAAATTCAAAATTACTTTAGGCCATTGAATGTAAGTAAAAGAAAAATGAATGGTTGAGATTTAAACTCAATTACCCGTTAGACGCAATACAAACAATATATATAATAATTTTTTTTTAAAAATACTCTATTTAAAACTCAATAAAGCAACCTCACCATTATTTTTTTTAAAAATAGCTGTTAGACACAAAGATAAATAATAATATTAAAGTCATTGTCTTTTTAAATTCAATTTCTTTATAAAAGCCAATAAAACAAAACCAAAAACCACATTTGTTACTCCTCCTTTGCTCCAAGTGATTTTCTCTACTTGGTTCAAATTGAATACTTGGCCGCCACAAGATTGTTTCGTTAAGCTTCTTTTAGTAATATTTTCTTTGTTTGAACTTTGATTCAGGTGATTTAAAAGATGTCAGAATCATTGTTCCAAGATCTATGTTATGGACTATTCAAAATAATAAAATTGTCAATAAAAAGTCAGATTTGTTATCATCAAAATATTAATTAATTAATTAATTTGAGATTAAGGGCCAAAAAGCCAACAATCTCCCCCTTTTTGATGATGACAAATCATTGAAGAAAAATAACTTGAAACACACATGATCAACAAGTAATTCTATTATCAAGATGTATAACCATAAAGCTCATGTATATATTTCACCACAAAGATCATACTTGAAAACAATTGATAAGAGAACCTTCTTTGTCCTTAATTAATTCTTTTTTTTAAAAAAATATGCATTATTCAATAGAAACAATTATGCAACAAATTCATAAAAACATTTTTTTTCTTATATTTCTCCCTCTTTGTAATCATCAAAAAGAATAACAAGGAAGTAAGCTCTTCCAAAAAAATATGAACACATACAAAATGTCTAATTCTCCCCCTATCAATATGCATTTGATAATAATATCAAGTAAGATGTAAAATCAAGAAGCAACACAACGAATAATTCCAAGCTCAAACCTATTTTTACAAAAACTTCATTCATTCAAAGGCTTGGTAAATATATCCGCTAATTGATTATTAGAGCTCACAAACTCAAGAGTAATATGACCATTTTGCAGATGCACTCTAATAAAGTGATGTCTAATATCTATATGCTTAGTTCTACAATGATGAATAGGATTCTTAGTCAAATTGATGACATTAGTATTATCACAAATACAGGCACACTATCAAATTTTAATCCAAAATCACAAAGAACTTGAGCACAACAACTAACAACCGCAATATATTCTACTTCGGTAGTGGATAAAGCAACTAAATTTTGCTTTTTACTAAACCAAGATACTAAGGAACTACCATAAAATTGGCAAGCCCCACTAGTACTTTTGCGATCAAGTAAAATACCGACAAAATTCGCATCGGAATGTCCTACCAAATTAAACTCAACATTTATAGGATACCATAATCCAACATCAATAGTTCCAAGCAAATATTTAAGTATCCTTTTAATGACATGCAGATGTGATTCTTTAGGACAAGATTAAATTATAGCACAAAGACATACACTAAACATGACATCGGGTCTATTAGCAGTCAAATAAAGTAAAGATCTGATCATACCTCGATAAGTCTTTATATCCACACACTTACTTTTTTCATCTTAGTCAAGCTCAGTGGTAGTGCTCATAGGAGTTTATGCAACTTTACCTTCATTTAATTTGAATTTCTTGAGCAAATCCCTTGTGTATTTTTCTTGACTTATGAAGATGTCATCCTTGAGTTGTTTGATTTGAACACCAAGGAAGAAACTAAGTTCTCCCATCATACTCATCTCAAACTCATTATGCATACACTTGAAAAATTCTTCACACAAAGATGAATTAGTAGAACCAAATTTAATATCATCCACATAAATTTGCACTATAAGCATGTCATTATTTTTAACTTTAATAAAGAGAATATTATCAATTTTCCCATCTTAAGGTCATTCTCAAGTAAAAAAAATTGCTAAGTCTATCATACCAAACTCTTGAAGCTTGTTTTAAGTCATAAAGAGCCTTTTTCAACTTATTAACATGATTAGGTAAATCAAAAACATTCAAAGCCCAGAGGTTGTTCTACGTAAACTTTCTCCACAATATAACCATTTAAAAAAGCACTTTTTACATCCATTTGATATAAAATGAATTTTTATAAGAAGCAAAAGCAAGCAACATTATAATAGCTTCTAATCTAGCAACCGGTGCAAAAGTTTCTTCATAATCTATACCTTCTTCTTGACAATAACCTTGAGCTACTCTGTCTAGCTTTATTTCTAATGATATTTCCATTTCCATCCCTCTTATTTCTAAAAATCTATTTAGTTCCAATTATAGATGCATTAGAAGGCCTAGGGACTAATTCCCAAACTTTGTTCCTTTCAAATTGATTTAATTCAAAACTCATCACATTCGGCATCTTTAAAACTTATAGGTTCAATTTGAGACACAAAATCAAGATTACTAAATAAATTAAGAGAAGAACGAGTTTTGACACATTGTTTGGGATTGCTAAGAATTAAATTTTTGGGATGGGATGGAGCATATCTCCACTCTTTAGGCAAGGATGAATAACCATCTTCTTTCTTTTCTATGATGTTCACATCTTGCATACCTGGAACAATTTCTTTGTCTTAGTCACTAACAAGTAAATCTCCAAAATCCTTTTCTAAATCATCACTATACAAACAGATTCTTTAGAAATATTATTCCAAGATTCATCAAATACAGCATGCATAGATTCCTCAATAACTAAATTTTTCTTATTGAAAAATCTATAGGCTTTACTAGTAGAGGAATATCCTAGGAAAATACCAACATCCCTCTTAAAATCAAATTTTCCAATTTTTTCTTTGTTATTCAAAACAAAACATTTACAACCAAAATTTTTGAAATACCCAATATTTGGAATTTTTCCATGTCAAAGTTCATAAAGAGTTTTATCTAAAGAGAGTCTAACTAAAACTCTATTTGAAACATAGCAAGCGGTGTTAACGGCTTCTACCCAAAAATATTTAGGTAAACCATACTCATTCAACATTGATCTAACAAATTCTTGCAAAGTACGATTTTTCCTTTCAACCACACCGTTTTGTTGAGGAGTTCTTGGAGCACTACTGCAAATTTGGTCTTTCATGACTCACACAAATTTTGATTTCTTGATGGTTATGGAAAAGAACCATAAAAAAAATTATTTTTCTTGATACAACGTTTATCTTGACAGTCATGTACGTAATAAAAAGTTCCCTTATTGTGTTGAAGAAATACAAAAAAACGTAAAAAAAATATGAACTTTTTATTTATTTGATGGGCAAAGTTCCCTTAGTTTTGTTGATGGTCCACAAAACTTAAGAGCTTAGAGTCTTGAGTAAGGAAGAATTCGTCTTTCATTTTTCCCCTAGCTTGTGCTATTTTTCATTCGTTGCTCTGTCCATTTTTGTATTCTTTGTGTAATATACATTGTTCATATTGTACACTAGTTGAAGGCCAACATTCTTTGATATATTACCTGTTTATATCATTTTCAATCTATCACTTCTTTACTTTCCATCTATCATTGTGTTGTTTGTAGAAAGTTTTTAACAAGAAGTTTTGTTTATAATACTTATCGCATTAGTCGAGCTACATTCATCACTTGGTCAGTGTATGTCGCCAACTGCCCAAGAGGATAAATAGTAAGGACATAGCTAACACTTGCAAGGAAGAGTTTTCTCGACCTTGGCGAGATAACTTCTATCATTTTTATCTTGAAAGGTGAACAAGTGTGGACAATAGGCATCAAGAGGTTGTCGTCCTTAAACACGAAACTCTATAAGTTTTATAAGTAAAATGCATCTAGACATGTTGCACTGAAGTAAGATTAGTCATATGGATCCCAACAGGTGACCATGTGTGGCATTCAATGACTCTGAGAGGAGCATGTCTTAATCATAATCTCGTTAAGGACAATATGTCACGTTAAGGCTTTCGCATTATTTAAGCATCTTACAATGCATGGATTTCCTTCACTCATTCTTGTATGCAAGTTAGTTCACATCTCCATCTTACCATAATTTAATCTTCTTTGCAGAAAATCTCTAGGTGTAAATAAGTAGTTATAGTTTAACATTCTTTACATTTGTTCATTCGTTTATGCCGCCTAATTGACAAAGTAGACTCTAGAACTAAACTTTGATATCAATTCTCTGTATTCAATCTTGGATCATCTAAGAAAACTTATTGTTTCACTTATACTTGGCCAAGCAGTATAAAAACTTGTTCTTAACGAGGATTTAGTATACGCAATAAAAAGGCACATAAGGTGTATTTCGCATACAATGATCTTAACAAATGACTTAATTACCACATAGAATTAATCATGCATCAACTCTAAGTTCGAATTTGAATTCACAAACAATACAAGAAAAAATGCAAATAACCTTCATGTAACAAAAATAATAAATTTGTAATTTATGAAAAAATGTGGCCCGTAAGATGTAAAGATTTGCACACCAAAATGGTGCTTGCCCACATGAATTTCAAAGCTTAATTAAACCTAGAACTTCGGAAGAAAACTTAAGTCGTTTGAGGTGATTAGAAGTTTTGTTGAAGGGAATTAGGGATAAAAAATGTCATGAAAGGTGTGTCATGGTTATTGGAAAAGAGGAAAAATTAAGCTAAGTGTTGAGGCTTAAGAGCAATGTGTTTATAAGTTATTTTGGTGTTATGTAGGCGGTCAAATTGGATAAAAATAACCTCTAAATGAGTGTCATTAGACATTTAAAGGTTATCTTTCTTGTTTAATGGGTGGCCAAGGAAAAGGAAATAACTTCTAAAGAGGTTAATAAGCATTTAAGATTGGGCGGCCAAGGCTTGTGCATTAGGTGAGAAGAACCTCTAAATGAGTGTCTTGGGCGGCTAAGTATATTTGGCTAAGCAAGGAATGTTGTCCTTAGAGGTTGTTTGAGAGTCTTTAGAAGTTAGGCAAGAAAGCCGATAGTTTAAGTTGGGTGAGGAGCTTGGTACGCAAGAAGGTCTTGGAGGTTAGCATTGCGTTGACACTAGGCGTTTGGACTTTTCATTGGACATTTGGCATTTTGATTGGACGAGATGATGAAGAGGTGGGGTCGGTGAAGTGCTTTATAAATATTCTTGCATGCTTAATTTAGATTTCGACTAGTAGGAGGTGTCAATAAAGGTTCATGTAGGGTTCAGTATATATAGATCACTTTAGATGAACATTTCTCTCAACACTCGTACAGTTTGATTGAAATTACTCTCAAAAGATAAAAAAAAAAAAAAAAAAAATGAGTCTAGTTTCTAGAATAGGGTTGTTAGATGTGTTTTAGCAAGGGAGTGTTGATTTTGAGTTGAAGAAAGTGAGGAAGGACATTTTTTAGGTGAATCTATGCAAAGTGGACTTCCAAAGGACTACAGAGCTCATCTTTTGGAATATGAAGCTGCAATTTTAAGGTAAGAAAGTTAGGACATTTTTTAAGCATTTTTATACAAGGAAGTGTCCTCAAAAGCATTGTAGATTTTTAGTTATGATTTTTCAAAATTGGGTTATGTTTCTAAATGAGAAATGAGTTTATGGGCAAGTGGTGGTTGGTTGAGTGACAAGGTAAGCTAGGCAAGATGGGCAGGCGTTTTGGTGATCAAAGAGGTTAGTGAGGGTAAAATCATAAATTGGACACATACTCTGTGCACAAGGCGCTCGAAGCAAGTCTTGTGCATGAGGAGGGTTGCACGGGACACCAAGCATATGGCCAGGGTGAGGCGTGCAGCAAGCCTCTTGTGAGGTTAGCATGTGGGCAGCTCAGCGCGGGCGGCCAAGGCTCTGCTGACTAACCCATGCGCACCAGATAGTGCATGAGGCATTTTGGTCAGTTTTTTTATTGTTTTTGGAATTTATTTTACCATTATTTTAGGTCAAGAAGAAAAGTTAACTGGATTATTTTACCTTTATTTTCATGGTTAAGAAAAGTCAACCGGATTATTTTACCATTATTTCATATCAAGAAGAGATCGGACAGATTTATAGACCAAGGATTTGAACTTGTATTTGTGAGTGGAAAAATGATTTAATTAAAGTGATTTCAAGCATATTTTTCAGTTATGAATTATGAATGATTTGTATTAAATTTTTTAGATGTTTTATGAATATTTTTTCAAGCATGATATTGTTTAAAGTATTTATTCAAGAATATTGATTATTGTGGAATGTTTAAAGTTTACTGAAAATGAGTTAAAAATTTCTTATTTCAAAAGGATTTAAAGTTTAGGATTTTATAAATGCTTTCTCGGAACCAAGATGTCCCAAAATAACCCTTAACGGGGCAAGATTATGGGTGCCAAGAAATTTGAGGCAAGGATAGTTATCTCTAGGATTGGAGCTAGAGAAGCCTATCTCCCAGGAACGGGGATTGGAGATGCTCATCTCTGAGGTTTGGATTTGGTATTGAGTAATCTCTACCACCTTCCAAGAGTAAATACTTGGATTTCGCGTAGGAAAAATAAAACTTTATGTTACTGTTTCCTAAATGATTTGAGGTTGAAGTTTTCATGTTATGATTTATCGTTTACTGTTCCAAAGTTTTTGTGATTTTAAGTTTTGAAAAGTTATTTAGAAACTATCACTCATTGAGCTTATTTAGTTCACATTCTTCAAAATGTTTTTCCACTTTCCAGGTAGAGACCGTGTGCTCAGTGCATGAATCGCCGTTATCTGTCTACTAAAGGATTTTGTTTAAATATCGTATGTATCATGTTGATTTGTACTTATGTTAAGTTAGTCTTTTGTGGTATCAGATTTAGGTTTTTGGAAAGGTTGTTGTTGGATTCTATTTTATGTAAATAAGGTTACATTTTGTCTGTAAAAACGTGTATAAAGTTTGTTTTAAAAAAAGGTATTTACCCAGTTATGTTTAGAATTTATGTGTTAGCTTCTTATGTTGTTTATTGTTTAAAGGTTTAAGTTAAAGAGTTAGTGGGTGTCATTCTTGAAGGGAGTGATATTGATTGGCTTCACGCCATATCTCAGACCAAGCAAGTAAGTGTTTGGGGTGGGGTGTGACAGCTTAAGTAAAAACGTGTAACTGTGTAGCAAATAAAGAGCTTGCGTATTAAAATGGATTTACTTCTTCTGAACATATAATGATGTATTCATAGTGAAATCTTAACCTTGACATCTATATCAGAGTTTTTTAGTCATATTAGGTTAACTCTCGAGCCAAATGGGACATGCATTTAGTATGTTATGTTCATCAAATTTAGAGGTTTAACCTCATATTCATCCTTGAGTAAGAAGGGTATAGTTTGGGCATTTCAACCATCTTATTCTTAAGGCTCAAATAGATTGTAGTACGCTACATTCACCAAATGGAGAAAGTTTTCCTTAACCTCATCTTTGGTTGAAGTCGAGGTTGGGCAAATCAATTTGGGACTTGGCTCATGCTTAATTAGGTATTCTGGTCTTCCAACTAAAGCTGCACAATTTTGCTAGTTGAATAACCTTTGAAACTCTATAAAATGAAAAACGACTAACAAAATAAATAGCTTAGTGAAAAACGACTAACAAAATAAATAGCTTTTTTCAAACTTTCATTTTGAAAAATACGAAGATGTATTTAGATTCGATGAAATAGCAAAACTAATTTGAATTTAATTAATGGGTCTTTTAAAAAATATAACAAAGCAGTAAAATATCTACACCGTATAAAACAATTTCAAAAGTGGAAAAAACCACAGTCCCAAAATGAAAAATTCCAAAAATGCCCTGATTAATTAGCATCCAACATGCATAATATATTTGAGAAACGATCGATTAGATTTAGGTATTCTTTCCTACATGATCATTTAGAAGCCAAATCTAAATGATTTGTTTCATAATATTTTGGTACACGATTGTGTTTACATTGATCGTTTAAATTTGGATGATTAAATCTCAATGATTTTTTTCAAGATTTTGTACACTCGTTTATATTTGAAAAATAATCGTTTATATTTGAAAAATGATCGTTTAGATTTGATACACGATTATTTATATTTGAAACACGATCATTTATGTTTGATCATTTAGATTTTTCTACCCAAATCTAAACAATTCTTTTAAGATTCTTTGTAGGATCATTTAGATTTGGTTATTTTGGTACATGATTGTTTAGATTTGGCTTCACAATCTTTTATATTTGGAACAACCAAATAACAGTTTGAAAAAAAATACTTAAAATAAATATTTTATATTTGGCGTGATCTTGAACCAAATAACAGTTTGAAAAAAAACGGCAGAAGAAAAGAAAAAGACAATGGAAAGAAAAAAAAGAAGGGAAACAAACAATAGAAAGAGGAAAAATTCACCGAGAAAGAGAAAAAATACGATGAAAATGAAGGACAAACTTAAAATATTAAAAGAATTATCGAAAATATTTTTTCAACTTGTTATATTTATGAAAATTAACCTTTAATTAATTACTAATTATAAAATTATAAAAAAATGACATTTTTAAAAATAACAAAATAAATTAAAATATTTACAAACTATAGTAAAATTTTGGATTCTATCACGGATAGTTTTCTATCACTATAGCATATCAGTCACTATTCGTGATAGAATTTGTTATAAGTTGTAAGTATTTTCTAAAATTTACCATTTTTAAAAATTTCCCCCTAAAAATATACTGTTTTTTTTTAAATATTTAAAATATATTTTATTTAAAGAAAATAAAAGTTGACTCACCTTCCTAAAAACTAAGATACTTTTCAAACCTTTGAAAAACATAAAAGAAAAAATATAAATTGTGATCTAAATACTTAGAATAAACCTTTGACCTATTCTTCTAAGCTTAAAACATGCAAACCACCTTTGAACTTCAAACCTAAAGAAATTGTTCATTGCAAATTAACATTGTTTGGAGAAAAAAAAATTATTATAGTGTGAATCTTCTAAATTAAGATTTATTAACCTAAAAAGAAAATTAATTATATCTTGTTTTACTTTGTCACACCTCAGATTGACCTCTACAAGATGTGGAATTTGCTACAAAAGTTGGAGAAAGGAATTGTTACAAAATCAACAAAATGGCAAAAATTCATCGACTGATAAAAACACCTGCTAGAAAATTTTAATTTTGTAACCATCGATAGAGTATTTTCTAAGAATTCTTTTGCAACCATATTAAAAAAAAAAAAAAGCATTAAAAAATAGAAACAAGACATGAAGATTGAAATAAATAAATAAAATGATTATTTGATTGAAAGAAAGATACGATTTTTAAGAAGCAAAAAAAGATACGATTTTATTTTTATATTTGAAAAAAAAAATGCATCTGATTTTATCATTTAAAACTGGAAGATATCTTGGAGAAAAAACAAGGGGAAAAGATTGGTTACACTATAATTGAAGATTGGCATTGAGGGTATTGTGAAAGTTCTTTGGTGTAAATATATCTGTAGTGAAATTGTGGAGACCTCATAGGCTAGAGAAATAGTTGATGTGTCATGGTGCTCCATGATACATCTCTACTAAATATGTATGAAACTTCATCAAAAAATCTCTTTGGAAAACCTCGTCCTTGCTCTTTCAAAATTGTTTGAGAAGAATCACTCAAGAAAGAGTAAGACTTGACAACTTAAATTCTTGGTCAATTTTAAGTTGAGCCCTCCATCTTTGCATCAACAGAATCTTCAATGTAAGTTGAAGATCAAGTTGGAAATCGACCTATTGTTGTAGCAGTGGAGGAGTTGTTTGAGAAATCCAACCAAGGTTACAAAAGAAAAAGTTGAAATACAAATGATAATGAAAATTAGAAAGGGATTAAAGATTTGATAAAAAATCTACTGGAAAAAGATTAGATTGGTTTTGTAAGGAAAAAATCAAAACATGTTGGAGAGATAGTGAAGGAGAAAATCAATATTTATGCAAACAAAAAAAAATTGCATAAATATTGAACTGAAAACCAACTGAGGGCATATTTGAGAGCATGCTTTCTATTTTTCTTATAAAATTTCAGGTATGCTATTCTTTATGATAGTGTTAATTACTGTAACATAAAATATCATTAACAACAGTTACAGTCTGGTACAAAATCGACTAAACATTGCTTCATAACTTTTGGTAACACAATAATTTGTATAATGCATATATGAGTGGTTTGGGAAATTGGAAAATAAAGTGATTCGTTAGGCACCACAATATAGACATTGTTTATGAAAATCTAAAAATAGAAGTGGTTGAAAGAAAACGCACCCCTTGTGGCCATTGAGTGCAACTTCACATGTGATGGAGGCCTGTATTCCGCTGGATGCGGAGCGTTAAGTCAGAATGTTGTCGCAGGGCAAGGCCCAAATATATAATCAACCTGGCCCATATACTCCAACACAATACAAATTTCCCAAAAATACCCTTTCTACACCAACAACAGCAATAATAATAATAAATACTAAAGTTTTCACTGTTGATCTACAATTAAATATTTCATAATTTAGTTCGTTAGATAATAAAAATTTAACTCAAACAAATACATTTGAGGCGTAAGAGGTGAAAATTTTTAGTACGAACAAAAAGAATTTATTAGGGAGTGAAGTAATTTAGGTTTGGTAGATGTAAGTCAGACAATAATAATTTAGGACAGTAGTATTGAAAATAGGAATTCGACAGGTGTTAGAAATTATAAAATAGATATGGTTGAATAATTAGTAGGATATGCACCAACTCTGAGTTGGCATTGCTGGGCTTGCCCCCAGCCTCAGCTGCCAGCTACTAAATTAACACCAATAAATTTTTTAAATAATAATTCTCTTTAATTAAAAAATGATAAAATATATATATATATATATTATTACAATAAATTTGTTAGGTAAGGGAATGGGTTTACTTACTGAATGAATGTCTTAATTCCATGGAAGTTTTTCATCAAAGTAAACTTAAAGAAGAGGGATACGGGTTAGGTTCTTTTTCTTTTGGTGTTGCCATAAATAAAAGCCTATTAACCAATCCTTACCATTTTTAGGTCATATTTAATTACTATCCCATTATAGTATGTTATTGATATCATTTTCCTCCTCTTTACAAACAAAAAAAAGAAACAGATGAGATAAAAAGTTAATTAATACTTAATTGCTTTCAATATTGAGATCAACAGACCTAGAATCAAATCTTCAATCTTCACGTGTACTAAAATAATACTAAAAAAATGATCATTTAAAGTACATTCATGATGGACTTAAATGCTCAAAGTTCAAAATGGAAGGAGTCTCATCAACTTTAAGGAGTTTTATATTAGTATATGATAGTGTCCAATTGACTATGTGGTAATATGTGTTTCAATCCTCTCTAATAGGCATAGGTTTGAATCCGATAATTATTTTCGTTTTTTTCTCTCTTCTATTAGTATATTAGTGATCATATAACACATCATTTTAAAACTTGTATTTTATATCCACAAATTAATTGTATTTTATATAATCCACAAATTGAAAGGTACGAACTTAAACTTACCTTGTTGCTGTGTATTAAGTTTTCACATATCATTTTATGTCAAATAAATTTATACATAAAATGATTTATTAATTTTTAATATTGTGTTTAATAGAGTAATATGTCATTAGTTATATTAGATATTTTCTAAAATTCATTAATCTACTTTTTAAAAAATGGTAAGCATAAATTCCTTTAAACATAAATTCAATCTTATATTTAATTAAACAAATAATTTTTAAAAAAAAAACTGGTAAATGAAATTTAAATTTTGGAGGCATATAAGACATTTTATTCATGAACTTTTATGGACTATTTTGAACCAAAGATAATTGACATCAACCGAAAACAACAAAATATTGGCTGGATGTGATTACATTAGGACCAAAATGACCTAGAAAAGAGGGAGCTAGCATGCTTAACCTCAACCAAGGCCGACCCTACATCGGTCTTCTATTTTGTTTTATAGGTATATCTTCTTTTTCAAATTTACGACGGTATATTTGGAGGTCAAGTGAATCTTTATCCATTCAAACTTTTTTCAATCTACTAAAGTTTTTGGTTAAATGTATAAAAGTACTCCTAAGTTTTGTCTTTTGTCTAAAAAGTACGTTTTTGGTTAAATGTATAAAAGTACTCCTAAATTTTGTCTTTTGTTTACAAAGTACGTTTTTTTTCCTTTCAAAAGTTTTAACAGTATCTACAACCTTTTATAAATGTTTCAAGACTATTATTTGAGTAAATATCTTCTAGAATTTCAAGAAAGTACTTATCTTTTTCAACTTTTCTAAGACTTCCTACTCAAAATAGTCTATGTACAACCTTAACAAAAAAAAAGAAAGAAATTTAAAAGAGAAAAATAATGGCAAAGTTTAGAGAAGTTAGCTGAAAATTTAAATTAAGAGGATGATAGAAGGCAGTGGAAGAAGGGAGAACGATAAGGAGGACTGAAACAAGCAATGTGAGTATCCAAGCCCAACTTCAATGGCCCATCCCTTTTATTCTTTTCCTTCATTGCCCTTTCATCCTACAAACCTATCCAACAAGTTAAGTGCCAAGACGAGATTGATTCTAAATTTAATTACAAAACTCTCCAAGTGGAAATCAATTCAATTCAATTACTACCAAACTTTTTAACATATATGTCCATACAATCACAATGAATAATCAAAAACTTAATTGATAACAATTTCCTAATTATGTGAAAATTGTGGTATCAAAAATCCATTATACTCATCTCCTCTAAGTCTCTAGATTATGATAAATATGAAATGTAACACGAGGACAATAAATATAAGATGTGCTTAAAATTAAGAGGGAAAATGCACATGGGTGTATATTAAATTCACACAAAGGGCTTGGGTACAAAAAAGGATCCTTTATTTATAAATATACAATTCAATTATTAAAACTATATTTTAAGTTCAGGTTGTTGGAGAGATACAAAAATGGAATGCATTAATTAGTAAGTCATATTTCAAGATGAAGAACTCAAAAAGAATGATAGAGACTGGAGATGGAGGCAAATTTCTAGGAAAAGACCAAGTGGTGTGGATTAAATTGGTTTAGTATAGAAAACTAGCAATGACAAGGGCCATGATTGAAACTCGAAAGTAAGGAGGGATAAGATCTTTTTGGTTAGAAGTATTGCTTTGTGCACGAGAAAAAAAATATATATATATTATAAATACTAAGGATATATAGATTTTGATTATCTCACCATGTCATGTGTCTTATGATTGTAGATACTTAGTATACACCATGTGTCAAACAAACATGATATCTTAGTGGTCATCTAATGTCACATCCTATTTGTCAAATTGCCTATAAATAGTGACATTTAGTGGAGTTGTAAGTTGTATCCATATTGGCGAGAATTCCATAAAAGAAGGAGAAAGCGAAGAAATTTCAATTTTTCTAATTTTATTTATTTATTTATTGTACTTTATTATATTATTGTACTTTATTATATTATTGTTTTAATATTATATTTTCTCGATTTTCGTATTTTGATTGTGCCCCGTTTTCACAACACGTTATCAGCAGGAGTTCTGACCGTCTCCTCTGTCAAAGGTTGGTCCTAACAGTATGTCATTTTTTCCTACTTGTTATAATCAATAAAATAAATATTATTTTGCATATTTAATATATATTAAATTCTTAGTATAACTATAACATTCTATTATAGAATTACCATGGCAAATCTTACAAAACTAGAATTTACGGCTCTTCACATTAATGGTAGCAATTACTTGTCATGGGTTCTTGATGTTGAAATGCATCTAGACGCCATGAATCTCAGAAATACAATTGAAGAAGGAAATGCAACGACTAGTCAAGAGAAAGCGAAAGTCATGATTTTCTTTCGTCATCACATTCATCAGGATTTAATGTCAGAAAATTTAACAATGAAAAATCATCATACATTGTGGAATAAATTGAAAGAAAGGTATGGTCATTTAAAATTAGTTCATCTTCCTCAAGCTTGTTATGATTGGATACATTTGAGGCTACAAGATTTTTAAATCAATAAGTGATTATAATTCTGAATTATTCAGAATCAGTTAAAAATTGTTGTTATGTGGAGAAAAAATTACTGATATGGAAATGTTGGAAAAGATATTTTCTACTTTTCATATCCCAAATATGTTCCTGCAGCAGCAATATCAAGAGAAAGATAAATATTTTGAACTCATCTCATGTCTTCTTGTTGCCGAACAAAATAACGAGATGTTGATGAAAAATCATGAATCCTGACCAACTGGAACAACACCATTCCCTAAAGCTAATGTTGTGAATTTTAATCATGGTCGTGGTCATGGTCAAGATAGAGACCGTAGAAGAGGAATAAATAATTATTATTTTCGTGGTGGTCGTTCTTATAATCCAAATTCCAAAAGAACCACACAAAACGAGATTATAAAAGAAAAGTTCCACAAAAATAAAAATAAAATGATGAAGAAATATGCTACTGATGTGGAATGACTGGACATTGGTCACGTGTTTGTCGTACATTGAAACACTTAGTTAACCTATATCAAGCTTCCATAGAGAAGAAAAAAGGAGAAAATGTAAAAGCCAATTGTGCCTATCAAGATAATGATATAACTGATCCATCCAACATGACTATTTTGGATGTGACAGATTTCTTTGAAACTCTTGAAGAGAAAATCGACACAATTGGTAGAACAACGAATGTTTCTTTTAATTTTGAAAATATCTAGAATAATATTGTTGTTTTGTTATCTTTCTTTCTATTTTGTATTTAGTAATATACAAGTATATTTTACTTATTGTAATTTTATTTTCTTTTAAATGAAGAAACATGAATCATTTTCATACGTTTAGTAATTCAGAAATGAACAAAGAAGATCTATGTCCGGTAGACCGGGCAACCACACATAAAATACTTACAAATAAAAAACATTTTCCAAACTAACAATGTTGGAAGCAAAAGTCAATACAATATCAAGTTCTGCAAACTTGATTGAAGGGATTGGAAAAGCAAATATTATTTTACCTAGAGAAACAAAATTTACAATTGATAATGTATTATTCTCTAGTCAATCAAAAAGAAATCTATTGAGTTTCAAAGATATATGTTGCAATCGTTATCATTTTGAGAATGATAGAAAGAACGTGATAGAATATCTTTATATATTATATCTATTATCTCAAATGAAAAACGTATATTAGAAATATTGTCTGCTTTATCTTCTATATTATATTACACTCATATACGAGTAATTGAAACATATGCAATAATGAACCTAAAGTTCATGAATCGAGACATATTTGCAATTTGACATAATTGATTGAGTCGTCCAGGATACATAATGATGAGAAAAATTATTGAAAATTCACATGGACATCCATTGA
This sequence comes from Cucumis sativus, assembly GCF_000004075.3. Lineage (NCBI taxonomy): Eukaryota > Viridiplantae > Streptophyta > Magnoliopsida > Cucurbitales > Cucurbitaceae > Cucumis > Cucumis sativus. The sequence continues at coordinate 17,699,138 of NC_026655.2, read as the reverse complement.
AGAACCATAAGATTCTTCAATTTAATGGATTATCATGTGATGCTTGTGTTGAAATTTATAACTTAAAACTCATAAATTGTAAATATTATCCATTGATCGCCGTTAATAAAGTGTTACTATTGTAATAATTGTTATTGATTATATTATTAGTTTTGTCTTAGTAACCCAAATCCAATAAACTAACATCCTAAGTGTTGGGGTTGATGCCCTAAATCTTGTGGTCTTGTAGTTTGTAATTGTATATATTATACAAACATTTTATTTATCTAATAAAATAAAGTGTTTTATTTTATTTGACACTTAGTTGCATTAACCCACCAAACTAATAAATTAACATCCAAGGTTATCTTTTGTAACCTAACCATGTATGTGGAGACATACAAGTGGATCATGTTTAACTGATAACCTAACTGGTTTGTAGTAGGTGGATAAGATTAGATACCTTATCTTGATGACACTACCAATACAACATGCTTTGTAATTGTTACAATTGTTCTAAAGTGCTACAGATGATTTGATCATAATCATTCATGTCGAGATATTAAAGCAGGGGTATACTATACAAAGAGTTTGTATAAGATCGGACCATGATATGAATAGTCTCTCTTATTAACACCATTATCAGTTAAGACTACATTTAACCAATATGACCATAGGTGACTTGACCTGAATTCTGAGTGAGTTGTGAACTCCTGCCTATGAAGTTTGATTTGCATTCTGAATTTTGATTTGCATGGATGAGAGTGACCTATGTCACCGACTCAAAAGGCCTACCATTTTCGAGATTCATCTGATTAGGGAGTTAAAAACATAACTACACAAAAAGGAATTCACTCATTTTTTTATAGATAGAGTAAATAGAGAAATTGCTCTCTTAAGGGCTGATCTAGGGCTTGAACAACGTGGCATCACACCCTCTCTTGACCCAAGAGGAGTTCAGTTATAGTGGAACTATAATTATTGTTCATTAGAGGAATCGGTAGTACTTAAGGAGTTAGATGTAACTACAGGGGAAAAATTATAAACTTTGGCGTAGCTGTACTTACAAGCAGTTTGTGAAGGGTCATTGCACTGTTGATTGGTTGTATCTAATGAACATAAAAATAAATCTACAGTAAGAAGAGTACAACTATTGGTCTTTAGTGGAATGACTGAGAGTTAATGAATAGTGATTAATTTAATTAAAGAGTTTAATTAATTAATCTCACATCATTGGAGCTTCAATTTGTAGGTTCAATTTGTAGGTTCGTAAGGTTTTCTTGTTTGCTCAAAAAAAGATAAAATAAGAATCAAACTTATTTTGGTTTAATTTGAATTGTTGAAATGGATTAAAAAGAATAAATTGTATAGGATAGAATGAATACAATGGATGGAGATTAGTTTAAAAGTAATATATAATGAAAATAAATCCTAAAATGAGAGTGAGTTGTGCAGTAAGGAGGATATTTCCAAGTGTCGAGGAAGCAATAAAATGTTAAAAAAGAAGCCAAAATGTTTGAAACTATATACATATGTTTAAAAATGTAATTCAAAATTACAAGTATAAGCGTTAGGTGAAATTGAGATGGGCCATTCAGATTCAGTTCATGTTTACTTGGGTCCTAGATTCAGCCATTTATTTTCCAATATTAAAATCATGTTTGGATTTATTAATTAATTTCCCCGATTTGGCATAGCTGAATGTCCGCCGATCACGTTACCTTTTGCCTCTTCACAAGATTCTGTCTTCTTCTAAGTAATATTATCATCTCCTAAATTCAGATTTGACTCGTTTTGGACTCTCCTTTGACTTCAAAATTACTATAAAAACAAAAAACAAATTTATGCAAATTACTAAATATTATGAAAATACAATTAATAATAATATTAATAATACAACTCAAGAACCAAAGAGCAGTACAAACAACTGCAGCTTTTGTTGAATTATGGAGCTTCAATCCCTATACATTACAACATAATAAGCTTATAATTCACCTGCCAATTCTACTAATTTATATTGCAGAGACTAAAAGAAAATTCATGCCAATGAAAAAAGTAATAAAGAAGGCAAAGATTTTACTTCCTTGCTCTGTTTTTTTTTTTTTTTTTTTTTTTGTTGCTCTTTTTCTTCAACATTCTAGGGAATTTTTCTTTGTTTATTCTTTCTCCGTGTACGATGAGAATTGCCCAAAGGAAGATCCAGTAGGAGAAGAATTGATTGACCAGAAATTAAAGCTCAAGAAAATTTTTGTGGGTATCGGCCGGAAAGATGAAATAACTAATAGAAGGGTGGTGGAGGAGGAGAGGCGTACGGAACTCCGTAGATTGGTGGCAGTGGGCCTCCGTATACTGGAGTTGGAGGCGGCGGTGGGCTTTGGTAGACAACGGGCGGTGGTGGGTTTTCGTAAACTATTGGAGGAGGGGGCGTTGGAGATGGCGGCGGATATATGTGGACGGGCGGTGAAGGTGAGGGAGGAGCTTGGTAATGGACCGGCGGTGGTGGGGTATTGTAGTGAATTGGAGATGACGGGGTTGGTGAAGGAGAGGGTGGCGGTTCTGGATATTGAACATTTGGTGGAGGAGGTTGAATGCAAGGAAGAGGAAGCGGCGATGGGGTTGTATGAAGAGGGGGAGGGGGAGAATGAACAGGTACCGGCGGTGATGGCGGTGGAGGGGAGTTGGGGTGAGTGAGAGGTGGGTTTGGGGAGAAGGATGGAGGAGATGGTGGATATGGGGAGAAGGATGGAGGAGATGGTGGATATGGGGATCGTGGGCAGTAGACTGGAGGTTGTGTAGATGGTGGCGAGGGAAAATCTGGGAAATGTGGCGGTGGCGGAGGCGGACTGTAAACTGGGAATGGTGGTGATGATGTTCCTGGAGGAGAAGGCTCCGCTGGCGGATTGTTCCCTTGAGGCGGTGATGGTTCGGAAGGCGAAGGAGGAACCGTAGGAGTGTGACCTTGTGGCGGGGATGAAGGGGAGGGCTTGAACGGCGAAGGAGATGCTGGTGGACGGTGACCTTGTGGCGGCAATGGTGGGGTGGGCTCGGACGAAGGTGGACCTGGCGGAGTGTGATCTTGGGGTGGTGATGATGGCGAAGGCTCAGATGGCGGAGTATGATCTTGTGGGGGTGATGAAGGTGATGGCAATGACGGCGGAGCATGACCTTTAGGTGGAGATGAAGGCGACGGTGCAGTTGGAGAGGGAAATTGCGGCGGCGAGGAAGGAGTTGAAGGGGTCGATGGAGAAGAAGGCGGTTCTGACGGCTGCGACGGCGTAGATGGAGAAGAAGGCGGCGACGGTGGTGAATGTGGCGACAGAGGAGGAAAGTGGGGCGAGAGTGGCGGGGCCGATGGTGCATTGGGAGAATGAGACGACGATGGAGGAGACACCGTACCTGCTGGTGACGGAGGCGAAGACGGCGAAACTACCGGCGGAGTAAATGGAGTAGAAGGCGAACCAGAAGATGAACCACCACATTTAAACGCATTGCAATCAACAGGTCTCGACAAGAACGCATTACATTGCCCAGTCGACCGCTGTCCCGACCGTCCAGCCAAACAATTCCTCCGATCACTGAAATCCGGAACCCTCAAACACGCGGGTGGCTCACCGGAGAAGAAGTTATTCGAGAACGTAAAGTTTTGAAGCTTAGGCAACTCGCAAATATTCTCCGGAATCTTCCCTGAAAGAAAATTATTCGCCACGTTAAGTTGCTCCAAACTCACAAGCCCTCCAAAAGTCTCCGGCAACGGCCCCACCAACTCATTCGAACTAACATCAAACACCGTCAAATTCTTCAACGCCCCAATTTCCGGTGGTAAGCAAGAATTAAGCCCATTATTCATCATAATAATCTCATTCAACCTCGTCATATTCCCCAAGCTCGAAGGCAGACACCCATGAAACTTATTGTTCGCAAGAACAATCACCGACACCGGCGAGTTCCCAAAATTATCCGGCAACTCAAATCTAAACCTGTTATGGTTAATAAAAATGGCGTCCAAATCCTTATCAAACAGCTCTCTGGGTACATTCCCTTCAAATTCATTAAACCTCAGATCCAAGAACTTGAGTGTCGGAAGCTTGAGAACAACGTCCGGAAACTTACCGGCAAACCGGTTATTACTGAGATCTAATTCATAAAGCAACTTGAGACGGTCAAATCTGTGGGGAAGAGTACCGCAGAATCTGTTAGAGTTGATATGGAACAATGCAAGATCAGTAAGCAAACCGAGCTCTTCAGGGAGGTATCCAGCAATGTCGCCGTGGTTGAGATCGATACCGGCGACGGTACGGATTTTGGGGTTGTCCAAGGATGGAGCACAGAAAACGCCGAAGTAGTTACAGACATTAGATCCGACCCAGTTGGCGGTTTGATTCAGAGGGTCGGATAAAATGGCCAGTTTCCAAGCTTGAAGTGCAATGTAAGCATTTCTAATTCTGTCATTTTCAAAGACAAGAGAAGGGTCGACAGTGACTAGTTCGCCGCGGTCGCCGAACTCGTCTCTGTAGTAAAGAAGCTGGCGGTGGCGGATGAAAAGAGCTTCAGCGTCAGAGAGGCTTCCATGGGCGGCGAAGAGGTGGAGAAGGAGGGAGAAGAGGAAAAGTGAGTTGAAATGGGATTTGGGATTCATATTGAATGAGGCATCTGAATAAGGAGTGGGGGTTCTTGGAAGTGAAGAGTGGGAGTGTGGGATTTTACTAAGCAAATATTTAGAGGAGAGGTGAGAGGGAAATAATTGATTTTAAAGCAGGAAGGCCAGCTACTTCACAGCTCAAAGCCCCACCAGATTCTCCATACCCTTCTCCCTCTCTCTTTCTTTCTTTCTTTCTTTTTATCAGAACATTTATTTCTCAATTATTCAAATAATAATATAAAAATGACATTTCTAAATATTAAAAAAAAAATATTTATAAAAGATAAATTATAAAAAAGAATAATAAATTTGATACAATATTTACCACCTATACCAAAAATTTAGAATTATATCAATAAACATTCATTAGATACTAATATTTAAGATTTTAATGCATGGCCCCAATTTAAAAATACTAGACCTACCACCCATACTTTACATCCTGAAAAGAATATCCAAAAATTGACGACTTCAATTCATCTCTTCTTTTACAAAAAAATATAAAATGTTGTAAAATGTTTTCTTCCCAGCTGATATTTGTTCAAAAGATCATAGAATATATTGCAAACATTTATCTATTGCTAATAAATTATTGAAGTTTTATCATTAATATAAATACCTCCTTGATAAACTTTACTATATTTATAATTTAAAAAAAAAAAAAGTTGCTATACAGATAGTTGTTAACCTTAAATTGCAACTCAGTGTAGTTGCTTTAATGCAAAAATAAAAAGTTAGTTAAAATGGGCTTTAGTTGGGTGATTGACCGAATCTGCCCACAAAATCCTCACAGAAAGAAAAAGAACTCTTTTCTAACTTGGTAGTTTTAAATCGGTGCATTTCCAAAAAAAAAAAAACTTGTAAATAGCTAAACTGGATAAATATGGAAGCTATTTATAAAATATAATAATATTTTTTTTTGCTATATCTTTTAATAATTTTGTTTTTTAAAATCTAACCTAATAATCTAAAATCACTGTAAATATATTCAAATCAATTTTACTAAAAATAATATATATATCCTTTTACATTTTTATATATACAATTATTCCTGTCGTCAAAATTGATTATAAATTATTAGAAAAAATGAATATGTTTAAAATCAATAAAATAAATTAAAATATTTACAAGTTATACCAAAATTTAATACTCATTCATATTTTATATTTAGTAAATATTTGGTATAATCTATTATTTTTTAAATTTTCTAAAAAAATCTATTTTAAAATATTTTTTTGAGAAGGACACCGTGCGAAATCAAAAAAAGAATTAAACTTAATAAGAAGTATTTTGTTTGTACCATAATAAGAAACATTGCATTGCTTTAAAATGTAAGATATTTATTTTTTAATTTAAAAGTTTTTTCTTAAATTTTTGTTTTAGTGTTCTTTTTTATATATATAAGTATAGATGGACATCCCACTTTTAACCTTAAGCTTGGTTTGAAGTCACCATACTCCCACTGTAGTCGGTGCTACCAAAATTCGGCGGAAGCTAACCGACTACCGAAAATATTATTTAATTTTTATTTAGTCATCAACTCATAACCAATGTTCACTTTTTCTTTCCTTCTCTTCTTCACAATACGCAAACCACAGACCCAAAAGCCAAAGGAACCTTCACTTTTTGTTTTCGTTCTTTTAGAATTAAGTATATATACACTACTTTTTCCTCTTCTTTTATTATTTATTACTTTTGAAATTTAGTTAAAAATTCAGCAGTTCTATTTAACAAGAAAGAAGAGAAAATATGCTCAACTTTTTTAGAAAAAAACAAAAATAATGACTAGATTTGGCCAAATTTTTTTGTGTAATCTACTAAAATTATGAATTTATGTTTTAAAGACACATAATCATACTATAGTCTGAGAATAACTTTTTTACTAAAACAATCATCTCTTTGTAAAAGACATATACTCAAATTTGTAAGTTTTAACTTCCTGTCTAACTAAAGTTTAACTAAGGGTTATAGGATAGTCTATAAATACTCTATATCTCTTTGATATTTCACATACAACAAAATTGAAAAACAAATAATACATGACTTCCAAAGCACAGTGGACGTAGGCCTTGCCAAACCACTTTAAAACATCGTGTGTTCATCTTCTTCCCTCTTCCTCTCTTCATCTTCTCTTCATCTCACCATCATCCAAAGTAAATGAGAGAAGAAAACCAAAATTTACAGAAAAGACTTGAGAGCTACTTCAATCATCTGTAAACACGTATCTACACGCAAGTGAAAAGAAGGAAAAAGTAAAACACAAGTAAGTACAAGGAGAAGTCACATTTTCATGTAATTAGGTGGCTTTCCCGTGTCTATACACGTGGCAAGCTCTTCATATAGTTTATAGTATAGATAAAAGGTAATAGTATAATGATAGGAAATAGAGGTGAAATAGTGGCAAAATGAAAATGATAAGAAGTAAATGAAATAGAATGGTTTAGAAGAGAAATAGTTGAGAAGGGTAAGGAAGAAGGGAAAGGGAGTGAATATTGTGAAAGAGGCAAGAAATGTGAGAGTGAGAAAGGGGTGAGGGTATCCAAATTATTGGTGTTTCAAAAATTAAATTAAATTTGATTGAAAGTCGCATTTTTTTTATTTTTATAAATGATTTAATACTAAGTTAACCGTCCCTCAAAGATAGGGTTTAAGAAAAGCGCGTGTGTTTCACATTAAGAAAAGGTAGGTACATGCATGTATTGCATGTTAAGTGAGGAGTTAAGAGGAGGACATTCAATTTCAAATCTAACTTCACCATCGACATGCCCATATCATGCCTTCATCACTCCAAGTTTTCTTTTCTATTTCATTTTTGTAGACTGAAAAGGTGGGTCAAGCCACTTTTTTTTTTCTAAGAAAAGAGTTACTTAACCGTACAGTAGGACCCACATGTCAACTTTTGTGTCCTAGTGGACTGTTTGGCACCACCATGGCTCCTGTGCAGAAAGACAAAGGTCAATAAGGCCATGTTCGGCCCAATTTCTATAAAATGGTCCAACTGCCTCATTTCCTATTTCTTTCTAATTTGCACGGAAATGAGGGAGGGAATGCCCAAAGGAAAATGCACATCTAACATGTCCATTTCACATATGCTATATAAATACCATTTTTTAATGAAAGTTTTAGAGGAGTCTCTTCAATTTTTTATAAATTTTCAATTACTATCTAAATTACAAAATCATCATTTTTTTCTTTTCTTTTGACAATTTTAACCTTCATTTAATTATTCAAAAATAAATTATATCTCCAAATCTTAAATAAATTTTTTAATTTTTTTAAAAATCTTAACCATATATATTTATATTTATTAGTGTAATATTTATTATTATGATTTAAATATGATATATATTATATATGTAATAATTATTTTTAATTTAAATCATAAACTAATTTTTTTTTCCATTCCATCAACAACCTGTTGTTCTCTTTTTTTTTTCGATTCTTATAGAAAAATAATTTGTTCGGTCTTCTTCCCTTCCGATTTGACGATTTTGAATTAGTTAGTATTCTTTTTTTCGTTCATTTTTATTTTCGTATAATATTTAATTTTCGTTTTCTAGAATATAGTTGTTTTTTCTCAAGAAATTTGTTATTTCTACTTCAATTCATCTTCTTGTCATGTTCGGTATATATAGATTATATGATATGTGTTCTACATTTTTTTAAATTTTTAACACATATGGTACTATATCTTTTGAAGTAATTTTTTTGTGTTCTGATACATATATACTCATGCATATGTTGGCTAATATGTTCACATAATACATTCACAATTTTTTTTAGCTCTCTAATTTTTAATACTTAATTTATGTACCATTGCATACACATACTAGATAACGGTTTAGTATTTTTTTTAATCATTACATATGTACTACTCCATAATACATATATGTTATGTGATTGGTTACATCTATACTACCTCATTATGTAATATTGCTTATAGATATATACCATTCATATATACAATAAGACATATATAGTGACATACAGTAACCGAAAATATTTTCACTTCAGTTGTGTTCTTTGTTTTTTTGTTTATCATATAGTAATATTATGTTGTTAGTCATATAAACATTTATATCTTAAATATCTAGTAAACTACATATTCCTTAATAATTAGTATTTAAAATATATATTTATATAGTAAATACTACTAAAGTTGTATAATACACATTCTCAACGTATCTATAATATGTAGTGAGAATATCATACATACATATTCTCATTTCATATAATTATATATCTTTTATTTGTCATATATTTTTTAAATGAAAAATATATACTACAATTGTAATACCCAAAATTTTAGAATTGACGAACTAGGTTGAATTGACGAACTAGATTGAATTGACTGAACTGAGGTGAGTTATGTTTAAGTATAAGTTGAATTGTTGGAAGAACCGTTCTGATGATGTTTGATTATGTATTGTTTTGGGTAACATGAAAGAAATGACATGATGGTAGTTTATACTGTAAAAAATGCTAGCATAGATTGAGGGGAAACTGTTAGTTTTTCTATAGGGTAGTGTGTCTTGCAAGTGTCCAACGAGATCACCACATGTTGTGCATCCTTTGGAGCACTAGACTGATAGGCGCATCCTTCGGGAGCACTAGATTGATAGGTGCATCCTTCGAGAGCACTAGACTGATATGTGCATCCTTTGGGAGCATTAGACTGATTATATGCGTCCTACCGGATCACAAAACTGTTATGACGCATGGTACCTCTCAATAGAAAGTTAATAATTTTACCCATAATGAGACCAGTAGTGGGTCTCTTATTGAGTATATTTATACTCACCCTTTCATGTTTAATTTTTTTCAAGCAAAGGTAATAAAAAGAGGAAGATCGACGAGGAACAAGAAGAAGATGTGATCGCCATAGGGGGATTTTCTTCAAATAGCTTCAACTTACAGTTTGTTTTCGTTTTACTTTAGTACTTGTGACTGAAATGAGTTTCATGTTTAGAACGACTGTTATTTCTTGATTTTATAAACGAGACTTTTGAACTTTTAAATTTTGTTTGAAATATGGCCCGAATAAAGACTCTTCTATGTTTGTTGATTTTTTTTTTTTATAAATTTACAAAGTCTTATGTTTAAAGGATGTGTCTCTTGTTAAAGTAATGAACTCAGCTTAGTTTGAAAAGTTGGGTCGTTACAATAATATACGTGTAAAATATCATATATTTGTTATGTAATTTAGTGATATATATAGTTATAATATTTTTTGGCATGATGACCAAAAAAACATATTGTTTGTTCTTTTTCGACCAATATTTTCTTTAATTTATGTCTTCTAGTCACTTTTTTAATTTTGGGTTGTTTATCATATATTCTAGTCACGTTCTTAATATTTTGTTTAATTATGGCATGTTCTGGCCATCTTATTTATATTTTTGTTTAGTAAAGTTTTCGTCAAGAATATATACATTTATATACTACTGTTTAATCTACTTCTACTATGTGATTTATTAGATATATACATCTTATTCACATTTATGTTTTGTGATTTGTTACATATATACTACTACATATATTCAATAATACATAATTTATAGTTGAATTTCAATATATATTACTGAATACATGGATTATGTTATATATATATATATATAATAACACGTATTTAGTGACACATATAGTTGAGTTTTTTTCCTTCATGCTTTGTATCATTTTTAATTTTTTTTTCTCTATCCGATTGTTATTTTATTTGATTTCTTACTTATATATTACTGCATAATACATTTTTGTTCTATGATTTGTTACATATATACTACTGCATATGGAAGTAAAACGTTTAGTTAGTTGACCAAAGAATATTAGAATTCCTTCTAAAATGGAGTTCAAGAGACACGTTAAATATGGCTGTTGTGTACGTGTTGGCCACAACCGAAAGATATACAAGCTTTCCTTATTGAACTAGTTTTTCACTTTTATTATTAGACTTTTAGTACGTTGATTCAGACTTGTATTTGAAATATTTATATTCTAGTTTCTAATTTAGTTATTTTATTTTCATATTTTTTCATAAATTTTCATCTATAGTACTAATAATGGTTTTTTTATTTTTTATATTTAATATGGTACACTTTATACATAATCATTGTTGTTTCAATCATAAGTTATTATTTATTACATATAATATGAATATTTGAAATAAAATACATAAACCAATTTACAAATTGATAGCATAACCTTTCATTCATAAAATATACCAATTTATTTCATATATATTATTTATAAACCAATTTATCATTCAACAACTTTTCCATACAACTTTCTAAATCTTTAATTCTTCATCAAAGTCCCTACATCACAAACATATTCAGTTTTTCTCAACATTACATATATCATAGAGCAACTAATGTTTTAATGACATATATTACATATACTCATCACAATTTTTTCTCATTCATGTTCTTGTAAACATAAACAACTTTTATACATAGGCACTATTGTTTCAAACATAACATATTATTTACTACGTAAGATATGAATATTTAAATAAAAGACATAAAAAAGTTGATATAAGAACATTTAATTCATAAAATATGCACCGTATTATTTAATATATACTATAATTATGTGAAATATATGAAAAACAATGCAAAACGAAAGAAAGAAAGAATATAAAAAGAGATTGGAACGTGAGAGAGAGATAGGGAGGGAAGAATTTTTTTAACAAAATCACCCAAAGAAAAATAAATAAATGTCAATTTTTATTATAACACTACTATAATAGAATTAATCACTTACCATATTTACATTAGATATCTAATAAATGCAAATCTTAATCATAGTTTATTTTCCTTTTTCCCTTTTTCTACTTTTTTATATATTATTAATAATAAATATGGGTAAATTGATCGTTGAATCCTATATTTATATAAAGTATTAGTTAATTTAGGATATTTCTAAAAATAAATTGGATAAATGGTATACCATTTTATAACTAAGATGCCCAAAAAATAAGGGTCAATAACTCATATAGCCTAAATTGCTATTGTTGAATAAGAAATTTTGAGACCAATCACAAGTTGCCACATCATTTATTAAGTTAATGATGAAAAGTACAAATAATTAAATTTGGGACTAATTAAAATTGACACATGCCCCAAATTAAAGAGTTAAAATAAATAAATTGGTCATTCTAATAATGCCACATGTTTTCATATTAATCGTTGGATTAAGTTAATCATTTTAGTTCAATTAAGCCAAAAAAAATAAGCTTAATTGAGCCCAAAGACTAAATATAACCTAAGTCCATATGGTTGAGCCCATGGGTTTGGTCCATGGACCAACCAAGTTCAAACCCATAAAGCCCACCAGTGAACTCTATAAATAGAGGAATTCTCCTCATTTGCAGGAGTTGGAAAATTTTGACTCTAGAAGATCCAGAGAGAATTCTTCCAAAAGCTAGAAGACTCCCTAACTTCTGAAGTTGACCACCCTCGAAGATTGAAGCTGTTTTGAAGATACAAACTTTCTTCCAAGACTCCAACTTCAAGAACATCACGTGCTCCGCTTCCTCAAATCAAGCGTAAGCATTCAACCAACTTGAAGAAAATCACGTGCTCCGCTTCTCCAAATCAAGCGTAGACGTTCAACAAACTTCAAGAACATCACGTGCTCCGCTTCTCCAAATCAAGCGTAGACGTTCAACAAACTTCAAGAACATCACGTGCTCCGCTTCCTCAAATCAAGCGTAAGCATTCAACCAACTTGAAGAAAATCACGTGCTCCGCTTCTCCAAATCAAGCGTAGACGTTCAACAAACTTCAAGAACATCACGTGCTCCGCTTCTCCAAATCAAGCGTAGACGTTCAACAAACTTCAAGAACATCACGTGCTCCGCTTCCTCCAAATCAAGCGTAGACATACAGTTGAGAGAGAATCAGAGGATCAAATTCTAGAGATTGAACCGCATCGCATCAAATCAACAAAAATACAACATCAACCCAAGTTCAAGTCCACGAATTAAATTTCTCCGGAAATCTCGTGCGAACAGCTCCAAATTAAAGAGTTAAAATAAATAAATTGGTCATTCTAAGAATGCCACATGTTTTCATATTAATCGTTGGATTAAGTTAATCATTTTAGATCAATTAAATATTATTTACTTGGACTAAGTTCAATTAAGCCAAAAAAAATAAGCTTAATTGAGCCCAAAGACTAAATATAACCTAAGTCCATATGGTTGAGCCCATGGGTCTGGTCCATGGACCAACCAAGTTCAAACCCATAAAGCCCACCAGTGAACTCTATAAATAGAGGAATTCTCCTCATTTGTAGGGGTTGGAAAATTTTGACTCTAGAAGATCCAGAGAGAATTCTTCCAAAAGCTAGAAGACTCCCTAACTTCTGAAGTTGACCACCCTCGAAGATTGAAGCTGTTTTGAAGATACAAACTTTCTTCCAAGACTCCAACTTCAAGAACATCACGTCCCCCGCTTCCTCAAATCAAGCGTAAACATTCAATCAACTTGAAGAACATCACGTCCCCCGCTTCCTCAAATCAAGCGTAAACATTCAATCAACTTGAAGAACATCACGTGCTCCGCTTCTCCAAATCAAGCGTAGACGTTCAACAAACTTCAAGAACATCACGTGCTCCGCTTCCTCAAATCAAGCGTAAGCATTCAACCAACTTGAAGAACATCACGTGCTCCGCTTCTCCAAATCAAGCGTAGACGTTCAACAAACTTCAAGAACATCACGTGCTCCGCTTCCTCCAAATCAAGCGTAGACATACAGTTGAGAGAGAATCAGAGGATCAAATTCTAGAGATTGAACCGCATCGCATCAAATCAACAAAAATACAACATCAACTCAAGTTCAAGTCCACGAATTAAATTTCTCCGGAAATCTCGTGCGAACAGCTATATGATATTACATTAAGAATCCAAATTACTAATAAATTTCATAAAAGTTCTAAATGGACTAGTATATTACATAAATGTAGGTTCAAATTACTTTAATAACAATTTCTATTATTTAATTGATTTATAACAAATATCTAAATGAAAAAAATCGTAGGATATAGTTTTGGAACGAAGTGGGGCCTAAATTAATTTAATGCTAATTTCTATTATTTAATTGATTTATAACATATGTCTAAATGGAAAAAATGGTGGGATACCGTTTTGGAAATAAGTGAGGCTCAAAATAATTTAATACAAATTTCTATTATTTAATTGATTTATAACAAATATCTAAATGGAAAAAATAATGAGATAAGGTTTTGGAAAAAGTGGAAAACATTTGTCTACTCCTTCCAACATGGATTACGATTTTTACTTCAAAATTTTAGAGAGTTCGGAGGTGAAGAAGAAGACAGTCGACGACTGACAAATACAAAATTTCTTGAACATAATCTAGTTAAAAACTTCACGGTTAGTATTGTATATATTCAACACATATGAAACATTAGGTATATTAGGTATATTTTAGATATTCAATTAAATAACCAATCAAATGAAAATGTAGTTTTGAATGTCAACTTTTCTAAGTAAGTCGAGGTTGTAGATACCGTATTTTGTCCTATATTTATTTATTATAAAAGAAAAAAGAAAAGAAAAAAGAAAAGAAAAAGAAATTAAAAAAGAAATTAAATTTGAATTTGAATTTGAATTTGAATCTTAAATTTATATTTTAAAAAAAAACAATAATAATAATAATAAATACATTTAAAAATAAATAATAAAAATAAAACTAAAAGGTTTGATTTCCTTCCTATTTTTTCTCAACCATCCCTTTTTCTTCGTCATCACTCTCCCACTTTCTCCCACTCTATCACTTTCTCCCACTCTATCACTTTCTTCCTATTTCTCTGTAATTTGCACTCCATCTCGTGATCTAAAAAAAAAACAATGGAGCTTGCCCTATAAAAAGGAAAGAGGAAAAAGAAAGGGAAGGATCTTTTTTTATTATTAGAGGATTTAGAAAGAGGGGAAGAGTGAAAGAAGATCAAGAAGGAATAACCTTTGGCATTGAAGGGCAGACCTGCTAGTAAGTTTTTTTTTCTTTTTCCTCTTTTTATTCTTATTCTTGTTTAATGATTTTTTTTTTCTCTTCTTGTTTGATATACTGCTTTTAATTATGAACTATCGTGTTCATCATTTTACCATCATTTAACATGTTAATTTTATTATTTGTATCTTTCTTAATACTGAGCATTCTACCTTCCATTCTATATTAAATTTTTTATTTTTTATTTTTAAATATTGAACATTCTGTTCTGTGTTAATTTCTTTTTAATTGTTGGGTATCCATTCTGTGTATCCATTCTGTGTTAATTTTTAAATATTGAGCATTCTGTTACGTGTTAATTTCTTTTTAATTGTTGAGTATCCATTCTGTATATCCATTCTATGTTAATTTTTAAATATTGAGCATTCTGTTATGTGTTAATTTTCTTTTATTATTGGGCATCCATTCTGTGTTAATTTTCTTTTATTACTGGGCATCCATTCTGTGTTAATTTCTTTTTAATTAATTAGCATCATATATTTGTATTTGGATACTCATTCTTCATTGGCACCCATTTTACAGTTAATTACTTATATCCATATGACATGCCTTAATAATTATGCATAATTAATCAATTAGCCTTTTGTATTTGGTAATACTCATTCTTCAGTTTTTGTTAATTACTTTATCCATGTATCCATATGGCATACTCTGTTAATAATTACTGTTATCCATATATTATCCATGTTAATAATTATGCATGATATAATTAAATTTTGGCAACAACCATTTTTCATTTGGCCTATTAATTAATTAGCAACTTGTATGCGACATTTTCATTCCCTCATTCTAATTATTTGCATGATGTATTAATTAATCAGTATGCATATGTGGCTATAATTATTTGATATTTATTTTGGTGTGATTATTTATTCGCAATATTATTTATTTGCATATTGGGCCAAACCTACTTTAGCATTCAACTGTTAATTATTATTTGATATCCATTTGGCCTCGTTTAATTATGCATTAATCAATTATTTTGCATCCTGCATTAATCAATTATTTTGCATCATTTTGAATTAATTAATTATGTTGCATGTGTTGTATTAATTAATTATCTTGCATCCTACATTAATATCTTTTACATTTTGCATATATTATCAATGTATTTATTTTATCTCAGCATATTACACCTAAGCATTTTTCAAATTTCATAATGTTTTGCCTTTGTTATTATTTTTTTTTATTTAAATATAATAATGTAAATTGGAGAAAAAGTATTGTTTTTTATGGATTTTATAATTTAAAATCCATAAATACATGAAATTTTTCCGTTTGAAATTTAATTAATAGATTGTTTTTTTTAAATTAACACATTTCATATTTTAAATGAAACTGAGTAGTATTTTCTATGAATTTATTAATTCTAGATATATGAAATTTTTCATTAAACACCTATGATAGAGATTAAAATATCAAGTGTTGGTATCTTAATATTCTTAAGGTGAATAAAAATATTTTAAAACAAAAATAAACTTAATTTTTCTAATGGCTCATATGCCACTCATAATCATCAATTCATACTTAGGTTTTACTTTCTTCGATATGAATTGATAAACATGAGACATTTAAACAAAACCTAAATAAAAATTTTATTTTGTGAACCTCTATAATTTAATTTAAAAGATAAAATTGGGTAACCATTTTTTGGGTGTTGTAGGGTGCTAACACCTTCCCTACACACAACTGACTCCCGAACTTAAATCTCTGGATGTACGTAGACCATTTTTTTTTTTTTTTTTGGTGACCAATCACACCCTAATATGGTTGGTGGCGACTCCAAAATTATTTTATTAAAATAAAATAAACGGGGAGGTCGGCCGCTCCGCGTAGCGATCACGTCGCGACAGCTTGGCGACTCCGCTGGGGATTTTGGAGAGTCGAGCCATATATTTTATCTTTTATTATTATTATATTATAATATGTTGGTTCACTTAATTATTTGTTTTTATTTGATTCAGATGTAATATTTTGTACTATGTTATTGGTATTATTATTTTTATTTATTTTTATTTATTTTTTTTTATTACTTATTTTTATGTCATCATGCATTTACACACACTCACAAGCCCTCTACCCGGGCTACAACCTTATAGGACTAGAATTGAGGATGAAGTAGTGTTGACTTTCGAGGGGTTTCGACTCCCGTGCAAGCACATGAAAAATTCTCGCTCAGATTAATTCTTCTGTTATTAGTTAAATAACATTAGAATAAATTTGAGGGCCTTTTTTTTTTTCTTTTAAAAGTTTTGATACCAACACTATGTCATTTTTCTATCTAGCTTATTTTAACCAAAGTCTTATTATTATTATTATTATTTAAAAAAAAAGAAAACAAAGTTTCACATTTTTATAAAATTTGACATATTTCCTTTTTATTTATTTATTTATTTTTAAAATGGGGTTTAATCATAGTATATTAAAAAAAAAAACAAATTTTTTATTTTTTTTTCTTTCTTTAAATTTGGTCTTTGATTTCAACCACAAGGAAAGTAATGCTTACAAGTGCCTGAAAACCTTATTTTATTATTATTATTATTATTTTTTTACATCTTTTACATTTTTTTAATTTTATGTTATTAATTATTATTAATTATTACTTATTTATTATTATTATTTATTCATTATTATTATTATTATCCTACATTTTTTTTACATTTTTTAATTTTATATTATTAATTTTTTTTATTTTTTTTTTTTTTTTTTTTTTTTTTAATTTTTTTAATTTTTTTAATTTTTTTAATTTTTTTTAATTTTTTTAATTTTTTAATTTTTTTAATTTTTTAATTTTTTAATTTTTTTAATTTTTTTTATTTTTTTAATTTTTTTAATTTTTTTTAATTTTTTTTAATTTTTTTAATTTTTTTTTAATTTTTTTTAATTTTTTTAATTTTTTTAATTTTTTTTAATTTTTTTAATTTTTTTAATTTTTTTAATTTATTTATTTTTTATTTTTACTTTTTATTTTTACTTTTTTTTTTCTTTTTTTTTTCTCTTTCTCATGTTTTGTTACTTTGTTATTATTGTGCAAAGTGATTTGACTATATCTTTTTGTTATGATTGTGCAAAAAATAAACAGTTGTTTAAATACCAGAATGTCCAATATGTCAATGCATTCATCTTATGAATCCAAGTTTGATGAGCCAAGTGATGTTCTTAAATGGGCTGAAGAGACACAACAAAAATTTGGGGATAGCATAAACGATTCTTCTCAAATATCAGTACTATCCAAGTGTCAGCTCTCTTTTACACAAAATGATTTAGCAAAACTAAAAATGATTTGGGAGGCATTGACACCTCAACGGAGATTCATTTTTTCGAAGAAATATGGACATATAGCAGAGTTGATGTACATACCGGTGAATCATTTTGCTTTAAGAGCCATAATTAATTTTTGGGATCCAGCATATAATTGTTTCACACTTGGGTCATGTGATTTACTGCCAACCATAGAAGAATATCAAGCTATGCTTAGTATGCCTGGAAAGGAAAGGGAAATTGTTTATTTCTTTAACCCTAAGCAAACAACAAAAAGGACTTTGTCAAAATTTTTAGAAACCGTCCATGCCACTGAAATTCAGAAACATATAAAAGTTAAGGGTGGAGAAGAGAATGTGTCATTTGACTATCTATTAATGATGACACAGACGTACATTGATGAAGACAAAGGTCTTGCTCTCTTGGCATTATGCATTTATGGAGCGGTGATTTTTCCTAAAGCAGAAGGTTATGTCGATGGGAAAGTGATCAGATTATTCTTTGAAATAGAACGAGGAGTCGATCCTATTATACCTATATTGGCTGAAACTTTTCGATCCCTTAACTTCTGTAGAAATAAAGGTGCAGGAAAATTGAATTGTTGTGTTCCTTTATTATATATTTGGATACACAGCCATATCAAATTTCCGGCAGAGTTTAGGTGTCCAAAGTTAGAATTCAGTAGCCCATGGAATTTAATGCGAAACACAATTAGTGAGTTTGGTATGGCAGTTTGGAACCCAACATATCCAAAGAAGGAGACTTGGGTGTCTTTCTTTTCAACGTTGAGTTCTGAAGATGTCATATGGAAAGCCCAATGGATGCCTTTGAAAGCAGTAATTTACAGATGTGGAGATTTCCATAGTGTGCCATTGTTGGGACCGTGGGGAGGTGTTAACTATACACCATTGTTAGTTTTGCGTCAAGTTTGGCTCAAACAGTTTATACCACCAACTCATAATTTACAAGACTCTGATTTTGCATACGATCATGAAGATTGTCAAAGGAAAAAACATCGAGCAGTATGTGCATGGAAGTCTGTGAGGAAGATAAAAGACAAAGGACACTATGAAGGGGTTACTAGTGGATATGAGGCGTGGCAGACAAATAGAAGGAAGAATGTAATATATACCTTAAGGGATGTAGTTGAAAGGGTAGAGGAGCCAAGCTCTGAACAACCAGACCAGTGGGTTGAGAAGATCACTAAATTAGAGGAGAAAAATCGACTGTTAGAGCAAGAGAATGAGAAACTTCAAAAAGAGACGAGCCAATGGATAGATCATGCGACTTTTTTGCAGAAAGAGCTTGAAAAGACCAAGAGTTTCTTAAAAAACCAAGATAAATTAGAAAAGAATCTTGAGGTGTTAGATGAAGAGATGAGGCGAATGAATAAGTCGAATAGAAGTTTGAAAAATGAAAAGACAATATTACAGGCAACAGTAGAATCACAAGATGAATATATTAAAGACTTAGAAAGCATGAAGGAATATTATCTCGAGCTTGTCAATGATTTGAAATCGTCAATTGGTAAACGGGAAGCACAAATAGTAGATTTGGAAGTACACAATTGTTCTCTACGCCAAACTGTCGATAGCCTACATGTGAAGATGGTCGAGCACTCTGAAGATTATAAGATACTGAAAAATTATGCTGATTCCTTACACCATCAACTTACTGCATTTCAAAATTCAAGTGAGAGAATAGTGCAAGAATACAAATTATTGAAGACAGATTACATGCAAATGAAGGTTGATTATGACTTGCAAAGGAGAGATTTTCAAACGTTAGTTGAACGTGTAGATCAAACAATTGGATTTCTCAGAATAGTGTCTAGAAGAGCAAATGGTTTTGCGGAATGGGCAGCTGATTTAAGGATTAATTTTTTCTCAATACGACCACATTCAGATGATCTTAATAGATTCTTAAAGATGATATGCAGAGAACTTGGACATTTTGGTCGTTTTTATTAAGCTGTTTATTTTGCTATTATGAACAAAGTTGTTGTTATTGCATTTCATTATTATTGTTATTATCATTTTTTTTTTTTTGCCAAGTTTATATTTTGTGTTGATTTATTGTATTTGAATTTATTATTTATTTATTTAATTAATTTTTTTTTTTCTTTCCTTTTACTCTTTGGTCTTCAAAGTTCTCATAATAATCAAAGAAAAACATAGCTCGTCCTACTCCAATTCTCCATACTTACAATACACGGTATAAAAGTCGAATCATGGAAGAACAAGATAAAGACATGGATAAAATGAGACAAGATATTAATAATCTTGGGGAACAAGTTTCAAAAATACTGGAATTGCTTTCAGCAGGAAAAGGAAAAGTCGTCGTAGAAACAGCACAATCAAGTAATCCGGTTCAAGACACCGATGATCCCATTTATCCCCCAGGATTTACGCCACGCCACATGAACGCTACACAGTCTCAAACTGCTCAACACTATGTTGCTATGAATCCACTTTTTGATGTTCCACCTCCTGTCCCAGATATAGAACAATTGGAAGCTCAGGCTAAAATTCAAGACATGGGGCAAAATGAAAACACTCCGGCTAAGCAAAAACTAGATGTTTTGGAAGAAAGATTGCGAGCAATTGAAGGGACTGATGTTTATGGAAATATAGATGCAACACAGTTGTGTTTAGTACCGGGTTTGATCATTCCAACAAAGTTTAAAGTTCCCGAATTTGACAAATATGATGGATCATCGTGTCCAAGGAGTCATCTTATAATGTATTGTAGAAAGATGGCAGCGCATATTGGTAATGATAAATTGTTGATCCATTGCTTTCAGGACAGTTTGACTGGTCCAGCTACTCGATGGTATATTCAATTAGATAATGCACACATTCATGTTTGGAAGGATTTAGCTGATGCATTTCTAAAGCAATACAAACATAATATTGATATGGCTCCAGATCGTTTAGACTTACAACGGATGGAGAAGAAAAGTTCAGAAAGCTTTAAAGAATATGCTCAACGATGGAGAGATATAGCCGCAGAGGTTCAACCACCATTAACAGACAAAGAAATGACATTTATGTTTATGAATACTTTGCGGGCGCCGTTCTATGATCGAATGATTGGTAATGCTACAACCAATTTTTCTGACATTATTGTTATTGGTGAAAGAATTGAATATGGGATAAAACATGGGAGGTTAATAGAGACTTCAGCTGAGTATGGTGGATTAAAGAAAGGAGCAACACCTAAGAAGAAAGAAGGTGAGGTTCATGCAATTGGTTTTCCTAATTTAGGGAACCACAAATCAACTTTTGGCCAAAGAAAACATGACCAAAGTTTTCCTTCATATATAAGCAATGTTACTCATATCCCTTATAACAACTATGTACCAACCCACTCTCCCTCTGGAGCCCCAAAACTTGTTAATTCAAACTTTTCTCGACCGTTTGTACAAGGTCAGGGTAGCAAGACCAACTCAGAAACATTTCGATTTGACCCAATTCCTATGACATATACAGAGCTTTTACCTCAGCTAGTTCATAATCGACAGTTAGCTCCTATCCCAATAAATCCTATACAACCTCCTTATCCAAAATGGTATGATCCAAATGCTCGATGTGATTATCATGCCGGAGGAGTGGGACACTCAACTGAAAATTGTTTAGCTTTGAAAAGGAAGGTGCAATCTTTAATTAATGCTGGATGGTTGAGCTTCAAAAAAGCTGGTGAGAAGCCGGATGTCAACAACAATCCACTTCCTAATCATGAAAATTCAAAAGTGAATGCGATAGATTGTTTTGTTGGAAAGTGTAAAAATGAAGTTCATGAGATAAGGATGCCTATGGAAACACTTTTTGAAGGTCTTTTTGAAGCAGGATATGTTAGTTTGGAATATTTAGACCCCAATATAAGATACGAAGGATACGATGAAGGCAAACGTTGTATATTCCATCAAGGAGTTGCAGGCCACCCTATCCAACGATGTTGTACATTTAGATCTAAAGTACAACAATTTATGGATTCGAAGATACTCACAGTATACGAAGGACAAGGAAAAGATGAGATGAAAGACAATAAAATATGTACATTAATGGGTGAAGTTGCAAAAAAGGAAAATCCCTTTTTACCAAGGCCTTTGACAGTCTTTTATCAAGAAAATCGTAATAAATCAAGTTCTTGCAATCCTAAACAACTCATTGTCGAAGTACCGAGTCCTTTCAAATTTAAGGATTTGAAAGCGGTGCCATGGCGGTATGATTGCCAAGTCATTACAGGTCCTTCAGTTGATAATATTACAGGAATCAGCGGGATAACTCGAAGTGGAAGATGTTATAAACCAGATAATTTAACAGCTCCTTCAAGTAGTTTAACATTGGGGCAAGGGAGGAAAAGTGAGAAAAGAAATGTGAATGAACATGACAAAGAGCAGGATGTAGAGATGTCTGTCACAGCAAAAGATATAGAATGCAAAAAACCTGTTACAGATGAGGCAGCAAACGAATTCTTGAAAATAGTAAAACAAAGTGAGTATAAGATCATAGAGCAAATGCATAATACTCCAGCTCGAATTTCTTTATTATCTTTGTTTTTAAATTCAGAGCCTCATCGCAAAGTGCTATTAGATATTTTGAATAAGGCACATGTTGGACATGACATTTCAGTGGAAAAGTTCAGCGGAATTATTGGAAGCATTACGTCTTCAAATTCTATAGTCTTCACGGATGATGAAATTCCCCCTGAAGGTTTAGGCCATATAAAAGCACTGCATATTCAAGTGAAGTACAAGGATTATGTTATAGCAAGAGTTTTAGTGGATAACGGTTCAGCTCTTAATATAATGCCTAAATCTACACTATTAAAGCTCCCAGTGGACATGTCATACATCAAATCAAGTACTATGGTAGTGAGAGCTTTTGATGGATCACGAAGAGAAGTAATTGGTGATATTGAATTACCAATCAAAATTGGCCCATGTACTTTCAATATAGTCTTTCAAGTAATGGAGATAACACCTACTTACAGCTTTTTGTTAGGTCGTCCTTGGATTCACTCTGCAGGAGTGGTGCCATCTACATTGCATCAAAAATTGAAATTTATTGTTGGGAGTAAGATGATTTGTTTAATGGGAGAGGAAGATTTTCTGATAACAAAACCGATATCAACCCCATATGTGGAGGCAACAGAAGAAGCTTTAGAGTGTTCTTTTCGCTCTTTTGAAATTGCTCATGCAACTATGATGGAAGCAACTGCAGGTGAAGTAATAAAGTCACACATGCCTAAAGTTACGACAAAAAGGATGATGAGAAGTGGAGGATATGGTTTGAATCAAAGCTTGGAAACACTTCTAAATACACCAAGCAATGAAGGGAGATTTGGTTTGGGTTATATGCCAAACGTATATGATAAAATTAGGCTTCAAAAAGAAAAGAAGAAAAGGTGTTTGGAAAAGCAAGGGATGATGGTGTTTGATCCAAGTCTAAAATTTATACCAGCATTATATGATACTTTCAAGAGTGCTGGTATAAGTTACTCATCACGTGACTCTGATTCAAAACATTGTTTGTTAACAAAGATGGAGAGTTTATCAATTGCAGCAGTGGCACAAGAAGCATCATTTGAAGATGAAACAGTTTATGCATGTCCACCTAATTTTGAGCTTAACAATTGGGATGTTGTAGACCTACCTACATTTTCTGGAGATTTTCAAGAGTAATGATTAAACTTTTATTTGTTTTAATTTTCTAGTTGGTTCTACTTAAGGCCACAGTATTTTGTTTGCTTTACAAAATGGAATGTACTTTTTTTTTTTTTTCCTCTTTCTTGTTATTTAATGAAATTTTCGCATTTTCCTTTCATTCTTTCTAATTTCTTCTTCTCTCTGCTTTCTTTCTTGCATCTTGCAAATTAAACACAAAAGTCCAAACTTTTTCATAGACAACATTCATAAGAACGAAGATGTTAGTAATTCCAGTTCTACCCTTGATACCTTAATATACACTATGGAATCTGACAAAGAGAGTGACGATGAAAATGCTGGGAGAATATCCTCAGAACTGTTAAGATTAGTAGAAGAAGAAGATAAGGTCTTAGGTCCTCACCAAGAGCTAGTTGAAGTAATCAATTTGGGTTCTCAGGAGGAATCAAAAGAGGTAAAAATTGGCACATCAATGACCAGTGAAACTCGAAAAAAAATAATCAATTTGTTACGTGAGTACTCAGATATTTTTGCTTGGAGTTATCAGGATATGCCGGGGTTAAATACGGATATTGTAGTACATCGTGTTCCTTTGAAGCCAGAATGCAATCCAGTAAGACAAAAGCTACGTAAAATGAAGCCTGATATATTGATTAAAATGAAAGAGGAAGTACAAAAACAAATTGAAGCAGGATTCCTCATAGTCTCCAAATATCCTGAATGGGTGGCAAATATTGTTCCAGTACCTAAAAAAGACGGAAAAGTGAGAATGTGTGTGGACTATAGAGATTTAAATCGAGCTAGTCCAAAAGATAACTTCCCTTTACCTCACATCGACATGTTGGTGGATAACACTGCAGGATATTCAACTTTCTCCTTCATGGATGGTTTCTCAGGATATAATCAAATCAAAATGGCTGAAGAAGATAGAGAAAAAACAACATTCATTACCCTTTGGGGAACATTTTGCTACAAAGTAATGCCTTTTGGTTTGAAAAATGCCGGGGCAACATATCAGCGAGCAATGGTTACACTTTTTCATGATATGATGCATAAGGAAATAGAGGTGTATGTTGATGATATGATTGCAAAATCCAAGGCAAATGAAGATCATACAACTATACTTCAAAAATTATTCGATCGGTTGAGAAAGTATCAATTGAAATTAAATCCATCCAAATGTACATTTGGGGCAACCTCGGGAAAACTGTTGGGATTCATTGTCAGTGAAGAAGGGATCAAAGTAGACCCAGATAAAGTGAAGGCTATCATGGACATGCCATCCCCTGAAACGGAAAAAGAAGTTCGAGCCTTTCTTGGAAGACTGAATTACATATCCAGATTTATCTCACATTTGACCCCAACTTGCGAACCAATCTTCAAGCTTTTACGTAAAAATAATCCAGGAAAATGGAATGAGGATTGTGAAGAAGCTTTCAACAAAATTAAGCAATATCTACAAAGCCCACCTGTATTGATACCTCCAGCTCCAGGACGGCCGTTAATCCTATACTTGACGGTTTTAGAAGGTTCTATGGGTGGTGTTCTAGGACAACATGACTTATCAGGAAAGAAAGAGCATGCTATTTATTATTTAAGCAAAAAATTCACCGATTATGAGTCGAAATACTCAATGTTAGAGCGAACTTGTTGTGCTTTGGTATGGACCGCTCACCGTTTGAGGCAATATATGTTATATCATACGACATGGCTTATTTCAAAAATGGATCCAATAAAATACATTTTTGAGAAACCGTCATTATCTGGTAGAATTGCAAAGTGGCAAGTTTTGTTGTCAGAGTATGATATTGTTTATGTTACTAAAAAAGCAATAAAGGGAAGTGCGCTTGCTGATCATTTAGCTGCCCAACCAGTAGCAGATTACGAGCCAATGAGCGTTGATTTTCCTGATGAAAACATATTTTTAGTTGAAAATGATGCTACGGATCATGAGACTTGGATTATGCTTTTTGATGGTGCCTCAAATGAGTTGGGACATGGGATTGGAGTTGTACTAATTTCCCCAAAAGGAAAGGTATTTCCCCTAACAGCTAAGTTATGTTTTGAATGCACTCACAATATCGCTGAATATGAAGCTTGTATTATGGGACTTCAAGCAGCAATCGACATGAGTGTTAAAAAGTTGAAAGTTTTGGGTGACTCAATGCTAGTAATACATCAAGTCAAGGAAGAATGGGAAACAAGAGATGCTAAATTGGTTCCTTATAGCCAATACATCGCAAAATTATCTCAAAATTTTGAGAAAATTTCATTTGACCATGTTCATAGGGAAGACAATCGAATGGCAGATGCATTAGCCACCCTGGCAGTCATGTTTAATCTTAATCTTGAGTATGAGCTTTATCCAATCCAAATTACGAAAAGAGATGCGCCGACATATTGCATGAATATTGAAAATGACAACAAGCCATGGTATTTTGATATCAAGCAATACATAAAGTGTAGAGAATATCCATATGGAGCTTCAAAGAATGACAAACGCACAATAAGAAGGTTGGCCATGAACTTTTTCTTAAGTGGTGAAGTTCTTTATAAAAGAAACCATGATATGGTACTCCTTCGGTGTGTTGATGTGGAAGAAGCAAAACAAATTATGATAGAAATTCATGAAGGAATATGTGGAACACATGCTAACGGACATACTATGGCCAGACAAATACTTAGATCTGGTTATTATTGGACAACGATGGAATCAGACTGCATAAAATATGCAAGAGAATGTAAAAAGTGTCAAATTTATATGGATAGGATTCATGCATCAGCATCTCCATTGCATGTCTTGTCAGCACCATGGCCATTTTTTTTGTGGGGAATTGATGTTATTGGACCCATTGATCCTAAAGCCTCAAATGGTCATCGTTTTATTCTTGTAGCCATTGATTACTTCACTAAATGGATAGAGGCGGCATCTTACTGCAATGTTACAAGAGGAGTGGTGCTCAAGTTTATTAAAAAAGAGTTGATCTGTCGTTATGGTCTACCAGAGGGTATTATTACAGATAATGCCAAGAACCTTAATAACAAAATGATGGACGAACTTTGTGAGAAATTCAAGATCAATCACAGAAATTCGACTCCATATCGCCCCAAGATGAATGGGGCAGTTGAAGCAGCCAACAAAAATATTAAAAGAATTATTGAGAAGATGACAACAACATACAAAGATTGGCATGAAATACTACCGTTTGCATTGCATGGATATCGCACATCAGTTCGTACTTCAACAGGGGCAACACCATTTTCTTTGGTTTATTTTTTTACCGTTTGAATTTGAATTTGAATCTTAAATTTATATTTTAAAAAAAAACAATAATAATAATAATAAATACATTTAAAAATAAATAATAAAAATAAAACTAAAAGGTTTGATTTCCTTCCTATTTTTTCTCAACCATCCCTTTTTCTTCGTCATCACTCTCCCACTTTCTCCCACTCTATCACTTTCTCCCACTCTCCCACTTTCTTCCTATTTCTCTGTAATTTGCACTCCATCTCGTGATCTAAAAAAAAAACAATGGAGCTTGCCCTATAAAAAGGAAAGAGGAAAAAGAAAGGGGAGGATCTTTTTTTATTATTAGAGGATTTAGAAAGAGGGGAAGAGTGAAAGAAGATCAAGAAGGAATAACCTTTGGCATTGAAGGGCAGACCTGCTAGTAAGTTTTTTTTTCTTTTTCCTCTTTTTATTCTTATTCTTGTTTAATGATTTTTTTTTTCTCTTCTTGTTTGATATACTGCTTTTAATTATGAACTATCGTGTTCATCATTTTACCATCATTTAACATGTTAATTTTATTATTTGTATCTTTCTTAATACTGAGCATTCTACCTTCCATTCTATATTAAATTTTTTATTTTTTATTTTTAAATATTGAACATTCTGTTCTGTGTTAATTTCTTTTTAATTGTTGGGTATCCATTCTGTGTATCCATTCTGTGTTAATTTTTAAATATTGAGCATTTTGTTATGTGTTAATTTCTTTTTAATTGTTGAGTATCCATTCTGTATATCCATTCTATGTTAATTTTTAAATATTGAGCATTCTGTTATGTGTTAATTTTCTTTTATTATTGGACATCCATTCTGTGTTAATTTTCTTTTATTACTGGGCATCCATTCTGTGTTAATTTCTTTTTAATTAATTAGCATCATATATTTGTATTTGGATACTCATTCTTCATTGGCACCCATTTTACAGTTAATTACTTATATCCATATGGCATGCCTTAATAATTATGCATAATTAATCAATTAGCCTTTTGTATTTGGTAATACTCATTCTTCATTGGCACCCATTTTACAGTTTTTGTTAATTACTTTATCCATGTATCCATATGGCATACTCTGTTAATAATTACTGTTATCCATATATTATCCATGTTAATAATTATGCATGATATAATTAAATTTTTCGCAACAACCATTTTTCATTTGGCCTATTAATTAATTAGCAACTTGTATGCGACATTTTCATTCCCTCATTCTAATTATTTGCATGATGTATTAATTAATCAGTATGCATATGTGGCTATAATTATTTGATATTTATTTTGGTGTGATTATTTATTCGCAATATTATTTATTTGCATATTGGGCCAAACCTACTTTAGCATTCAACTGTTAATTATTATTTGATATCCATTTGGCCTCGTTTAATTATGCATTAATCAATTATTTTGCATCCTGCATTAATCAATTATTTTGCATCCTGCATTAATCAATTATTTTGCATCATTTTGAATTAATTAATTATGTTGCATGTGTTGTATTAATTAATTATCTTGCATCCTACATTAATATCTTTTACATTTTGCATATATTATCAATGTATTTATTTTATCTCAGCATATTACACCTAAGCATTTTTCAAATTTCATAATGTTTTGCCTTTGTTATTATTCTTTTTTTATTTAAATATAATAATGTAAATTGGAGAAAAAGTATTGTTTTTTTATGGATTTTATAATTTAAAATCCATAAATACATGAAATTTTTCCGTTTGAAATTTAATTAATAGATTGTTTTTTTTAAATTAACACATTTCATATTTTAAATGAAACTGAGTAGTATTTTCTATGAATTTATTAATTCTAGATATATGAAATTTTTCATTAAACACCTATGATAGAGATTAAAATATCAAGTGTTGGTATCTTAATATTCTTAAGGTGAATAAAAATATTTTAAAACAAAAATAAACTTAATTTTTCTAATGGCTCATATGCCACTCATAATCATCAATTCATACTTAGGTTTTACTTTCTTCGATATGAATTGATAAACATGAGACATTTAAACAAAACCTAAATAAAAATTTTATTTTGTGAACTTCTATAATTTAATTTAAAAGATAAAATTGGGTAACCATTTTTTGGGTGTTGTAGGGTGCTAACACCTTCCCTACACACAACTGACTCCCGAACTTAAATCTCTGGATGTACGTAGACCATTTTTTTTTTTTTTTTTTGGTGACCAATCACACCCTAATATGGTTGGTGGCGACTCCAAAATTATTTTATTAAAATAAAATAAACGGGGAGGTCGGCCGCTCCGCGTAGCGATCACGTCGCGACAGAGGTCATTAATTTTTAACAAATAAAAGACTTTGATTAATATAAAACGAAACGTAAGCTAATTTAAAAACATCTTTAAGTTAGGCCTGATTTTCAAACATTCAAGAAAACATAAAAATAATACTATTTACAATGAACGTTTGTAAACTAAATTTCAATTCATCTTAAACCTCACAAGAACCCATAAGCGGAAGCAAACAACACGTTTCCTATGGCAATCACGCTTCCTTCCTGCCCCTCGCCGGTTTGCCGCCTTTATTACCTTTGCCTGAAAATTAAACATAAGAAGGGTGAGTATTTAAATACTGAGTAAGAGACCCTCTACTGGTCCCGTCAGGGGAAAATAAATTGTTAACGTTCTATTGGGACACCCTGTACATTCGCAGTCTTGTGATCCCGTAGGATACACATTTCAGTCTAACACCCCGAGGGACGTACATATCAGTCTAGTGTTCTGCAGAAACACATGTCAGTCTAATGCTCCCGAAGGTGCAAAATAAATTGGTGATCCCGTGGGACACCTACAAGGTACACATCCCAATACAAACTAACAATTTCCCCCTCATTCCATTCAATCCATCTTTCAGTTACTTCAAAACACAAAGTTCTTTCTCTCAACGTCCTAACAGTCAACTTATTTTACTTTAGTCATATGTCCGTCAATAATATACTAATACGTCAGTCAATCAAACTATACAGTCAACACACCCCTCAGTTCACCAGCACCCAGTCATACTTTAGCGTAACGTACACCCAATCTAAACGAGAATCACAAGTTCACATCTGCATCTCATACAAACACAATCTACAATTTTGTCCTGTCCACATACACACACTTATATATATATTCCATGACAATCACAATATACATTCGACGTTAAGTCTACTTCAATTCATATGCATTCATATATATTTTCAGTCAATCCACAGTATACATTTAACACATACAATTCACAGTCATAAGTGAGTCCAGTAGAAAATCCCTTACCTCAAAGTTAGGGAAGCTCCTTAATCAACTAACGTCTTCGAAACAATCCTAAGCATAACAACACAAAATTCAATTACTCACGATACATATCTCACTTACTTTCCTCAACGTAAGTTCCAACTCACCGATATATTGGCGAACTGAACCTTCAACAATTCACAAACTGGTTGTGAATGTAAGGGAGCTTCACAAACCGGTTTTGAATGTAAGGGAGCCTAACGTTACTCCCAACACCTCAACGCACGAATGTCGAACTCGCAGCAAAAATCCTAAGTGTGGGTCAGTCAGCGGTCGGCCAAATGAGACGTGGTGGCTGCCTCAAAATCGATCGACGATCTGACATGGCGACCGGGCTTCACAAGATGTATGCATCGACGGCTTCACGGAGGTGAAGACAGACGCAGCAGTGCAGAAAACAGAAGAGAACGGAATGGGCGGCGGCTGGAAACGGAGGTTGCGCAGCAGGACTACACGAACCGGCCGACGGTTGCGAGCGGCGGATCTGGGTTACTGCGAACCACCAGGATGAAGCACGAGCGGCGGCGAGGACTTGGAAGGCGGTTGTGAGCGGAGGACGTGGCGGTTACTGGTTCACGCGGCGGCTTTGGCTTCGACGGAGACAGAGCAGGACGCGGAAACAGTTGCAGCGGCGGTGAGGCTGGGCACGACGACGCAGATCTGGACTGGGCAGCGACGGAAGAGCAACGACGCGGTCTTGCTTCGCGAACGGAGATGGAGACGACAGATCGGGCGTTCGGCTTCAGTAGGGGAGACGCGACGGTGAGGCTGGGTTTGGACGGAGCGGAGAGGAGAAGAGAAGATGGAGATGGCCGGCGGCGGTTGCTGCGCGAACGGAGAGAAGGGAGGGATGGCGGTCGCGGCGCACGGGAGGAAGAAGAAGGGAGAAAAGAAAAGAAAAAGAAAAAAATAAAAAAATAAAAAAATAAAAAAAAATTCTTTTTCTTTTCTTTTCTATTTAAAATTAATATTAAAATAAAATATATATATAAAAAAAAAAAATATATATATATATATATATATATATATATATATATATATATATATATATATATATATATATATACCTTTCGTTTGGGGCATTACAGAATGTGATACATTTTAGGGTTTATTGAGATTTCAGCGGTGAAGAAGAAAACTTTCGATGGCCAAAAAATACAAAACTTATCCGACAAAGTCTAGCCAGAAATTTTGTGCTTAATATTATATATATTCAAAACAAATGAAACATTCGGTATATTAAGTATATTTTAGATTATATTCAAAACATATGAAACATTTGGTATATTATATTTTAGATTATATTCAAAACATATGAAATATTTGGTATATTAGGTATATTTTAAATATTTGATTAAAGGCAAACGAACGGAAATTTAGTTTTGAATGTGATACATTCTAGAGTTTATTAAGAATTCAACGTTGAAAAAAAACGGTCATCCTATTAAAAAAAATAATAGAACTATATGTCAGTATATAACATTATTGTATATAATATGAAGTATATATATACTAAAACATAGAACATAACTATTATAGATTGCGGATATATTAAAGTATAATGTAATCAAATACATTTATAAAGGAAAAATATGTATGTATGATTATGTTGTTTACTACTGTTTTAGTAATATTTATTCTAGAAACAAAAAATTTAAACACAAATTCTTTAGGAATTATGTATAAGGTATTATTGTATATAATATGAGGTATATATACTAAATAACATATATAAATTCAGTGTATATTTTATTAGTGAAATTTTTTTATATCAATTTGTTTATATATTTTATTTAAATATTCATATCTTATGTAGTAAATAATACATTATGTTTGAAATAATATTGATTATGTATTAAAATTGTTTATGGCTACAGGAAGATAAATGAGAAATAATTATGATGAGTATATGTAATATATGCCATTAAAATATTAATTGTTTTATAGTATATGTAATGTTGAGAAAAACTTAATATAGTTGTAATGTAGGGACTTTGATGAAAGAATTGAAGATTTAGAGAATTGTATGAAAAAAAATGAATTATTAAGTAACATACATGTAAGAAATATAATTAATGTTAAATACAGTAAAAAAAAACACAGAACATAAAAAAAATGTGTATGTATTATTGAATATATGCAAAGATATATATGTAATAAATCACAAAACATAAATGAATTATTCAGTAACATATATGTAAGAAATATAAAAAAGATAATGAATGAATATATAATATGTGTATATATTGATATATATATACGCACTAAAATAATCACAGAATATGAAAAAGAACATGGGTATATATTATTGAATATATGTAGTAGTATATATGTTACAAATCACATAACATAAATTTATTATTCAATGATATATCATAGTATATACGAAAGATAAGACATTTAATAATAAAAATTACATGTCGAACATGACAGAAAGATGAATTGAACAATAAAAAATTAAACAAAATAGGAAGAACATGATCGAAATATATATTATGAAATGAAAAAAGCTTCAAGTGATGGACAATAATGGCGACTGGAGATAGAGAATAATAGGTAAAAATATAATCTTGGAAAGAATATATAAATAGATTATTACAAATTAGAATAAAATTACTCATATTATAATATATTTTGATTTATAGTTAATTGAAAAGATATTTAAAATTTATTATCATAATAATTAATCACATTAAATTAGGAAAGTTATGAAATTTATATTAAATTCAAATCATTTTCAATAAGAAAATATTTTAAATAATATTATGAATAGAATATGTAATTAATAATCATAATATCTAATTAATAATTATTAAAAGGTTAAAATTGTCCGTAAAACAACAAAATAAATTTTTTTATTGTATAGGATTGATGCTACAAACTTAAAATACAAATTTCTTTTTGTATTCTATTTACGGTACCATTCGAAGAAACATATTTTACATAATACAATTTGTTTCTATTGTGTATTGTGCGTTTGATCCAATTTTTTTTATATATAAAATTAATTTAAAAATTAATACATATTTGTTGTGTGTTGGGGTTACAGTAGAAATAAAATATAAACATTATTTTAATACAATTTTTTGTTGTTTTGAAAAATAGTACGAACAAAATAAAAAAGTTTAGACAAACACACAAAAAAAATACAATTTTTATTTGTATTTGGTTTACGAAAAACATTCCATAAGCATTTCTTATACATTAAAAAAAATGTAATTCAATTTCTTTCTCATATGGAGTTAAAAAAACAAATATTTGCCATAAATTAAAAAAAAACATTTTTTTTAATGTATTGGATTTACAGATTAAACTGAACTAAGAATTGAAGACAAATAAAAAATTAAATAACACAATTTCTGTGTGAATTGAATTTATAGTATAAATTTCATAAACATATTTTACAAAAAATAAATAAATTAATACACTTTATTTTGTATACTTTATTTAATGTTAAAAAAGAAAGAAAAAATTACTCTACAAAAGGAAAGAAAAAACTTTACTTTTGAAAGTATATCAGTTGTACGTTACAAGTAAAAAAAATATTTATAGAAAAGCAACAAAAAAAATCAATACAAATTTTATGTGAATGCTGGATTATGGTACAACCTAACTAAAAAAATGAATTTGAATACAATTTTGGTTGTAAAGGTTTTACAGTACGAACAATTTACACAAATGCAACAAATATTAAAACATTTTTCATTTTGTATTGGATTTGCGAAAAAAAAAAATAATAATTTCATTTCAGTAAAAAAATAATTATGTATTTTTTCTCATATTTGGGTTAATGTACAAATAAAAAAAATTACACAAATGAAAAAATATATAAATTTTTGGTCATAATCTTTCCCACATAATCCTTTCCCAAATAATACTTCTCCCAAACAAGGATTATAATAATATCCCATAATCTTTTTAGTTAATCCTTCTCTTAAACAAGGATTATAATAATCCTTTCCTCAACCCCTTTTTCTTATTCGTTTTCCCTTTATTCATTTCCATCCCCGAACAGCCTCATGACTAAGGATAGAGATTCAACATGTTCATTAGTACTACATTGGTAAGAAGTAAGAACTAATGAAACCCTTTGGAAAATGAAAATGAAAAAGTAAAGAAGATTGATAGAAGGAATAAGACTGAATTTCTTACCATAAACATAATCACAAGAGAAATGCAAAATAGGAAAACCATTTCCCTCCATAGTAATATTCAAACTGAGAGCTCGAAAAAGTCAAAGCTCATCGCATCGACAAACACATAATTTACATTATACTTATATCAACAGCCTCCCTCCATTGTAGATTGGAATTATTCTCCATCTGCTAAAACAAATTAATTCCCGAATCCTACTACAGTTTGCCATTTTATACTTGCTGCTCCATTGTCCTCATGTTTGAACTTCCAGCACCTGTTTCTGTTTGTTTTAATTTTGGAACCAAATCTCTACACCTTTCTACTCCTTCATCTACTGATAAATAGATGTTCTCTTTCCCGATTGTGTCTGTGAATTTTGAAGCTATCATCTTCTCCATCACTACAATTCTTGGGTTTACAATTCCCATCTGTTCATCATCAAATTTGACATTGATTCATTTTCTTTTTTATTACAGGGAGGAAACAGTTGGTGGGGTAGTGAGAAATTACCTGGATTCCGTTTGCTTGTAATGATCTACGAATTTCGGTTAGCGTTTCAAGCCCTGTCATGTCGATTGAGGTGACTCCTATACAAACAAACAAACAAACAAACAAACAAACAAACAAACTCCATAATTTGTCAAATGTTTGGATCTGAAAGGAAGGGGTTTTTGTAGCTTTATTACCGCTCAACTCCAAGAGTACATGTTCGACAGGTCCATCCTCGAAATTGCCCTGCTCATCACGAACCCATCTGAAAATCCTATTGAGAAACCAAGAGAATTGGGTGTTTAATCAATGACATCATGTTTGCAGGTAAAGTGTTCGATGAATTGCGGCAACAGACTTTTCCATTACCTTTCTGTGATGTAGTTGGAGTTGGCATAATAAATAGGGGAACCAAGTTGAAGAACAATAATCCCATGGTTTCTAGTTGCATTAGGATATTGCTCCACATCTCTGTACAAATTGGAGTTTGGTATTTTGCCGAGCTTGCAAGTAGCTGGTCTAGCCATGTAAAGAAGAGCTCTCAGCAAAGCAAGTCCCACCTGATCAAATACCAAATCATAACACACCAGGAATAAGGTTAGACAAGGTTTGAAACTCGTTGTTGGTTATGTTATTATATAAGAGAAATTTACTGACCGAAAGCATGATGCCAATATCCATGCTTAAGAAAGCAACACCCAAGAAAGCCGCCATACAAATGCAAAAATCAAATTTATCAACTTTGAGAAGATGATACATTTCTTCATATTTGATGAGACCAAGCATGGCGGACATTATAATGGCGGAAAGGGCGACAAGAGGTGTGTAGCTGAAGACAGGAGCTAGAAAGAGGAGAGTGAGAGCCATGAAAATTGCCATAACAATGTTTGACATTGCTGTTCTACACCCAGCATTGAAGTTCACTGCAGTTTTTGAGAATGGCCCTGAAAAATTAAGAAGAAACAAAAACCAAAGTCATCCCATTTGATCAAATTCTCTTTTTTACGTTGTGTACTGTTATTAACTCATATTACCAGTGGTTAAGTAGCAGGAAGTGAAAGATCCCACTATGTTCATCAAACCAAAGGCTATCATCTCCTTGTTCCCATCGATTTGTTCATTTTTTATTATCGCAAAGCTTCGACCAATAGCTATTCCTTCCTGTGAAATAATTAGGCCATCAATTAATAAGAAGCTTGGAGAAGTCGGAAATTAGAGAAAGGGAAGGGAAAGAACTTACAGCCAAAGCAATAAGGCCAGTGATTAAGCCAGTTTGTACTACAGCTGATAGATATTTGGAATCAAAGTTCAAGAAGTGAATAGAAATAGGGTTTATCCCTTTGCTCAAGTGACCCACCTGTGTAGTGAAATTAAGTCAAAACAATACGAAGAATTAAGCACAGATGAACAACATACACAGAAAAAGAAATGATCGTACAGTTAGGATTCCATGCTGACTTCCCTTGATGAAATAGGCAAACAAACATCCTACTATCACTGTCACCATAGGAGCCATAGCTGACACCCAAAAGAGCTTTGGTTTTCTGTTTCTCTGTTTTTTTTTAAAAAAAAGTGAAAGAACAAATAAATCCATTTTCATTTTGACGATAGAGAAGAGAGAAAGATAGAGAATGAGAAAAATTACTTACCAAGTACCTTGTAAACTGGAGGAATAGAAGGAAAACGACACCCACAAGAGCACTTTCCCATTTCCACTGAAACAAAAAACAAATGAAACGAATGGATATAGAGGAAAATAAAGATTGTGACTCGACTTCTCTCCATTTTTGGATAAAAAAGAGTAACAAACCTCTTTTCTAAGAGAGAAAACGGCATGAAGTACAGAGTAAACGTCAGTTTTAGAGGTGAAATGAGTTAGTCCAAATATCCCCTTCAGTTGTTGAAGACAGATGATCACAGCCGTTCCTCCCATAAATCCAAGGATTGTGGAGTGCGATAAGAAATCCACTAAAATTCCGAGTCTGCCCATCAAACACAACCATTTGAAATTCCATGTTTTTTTTTTCTTTTCCAACTAGATTGATTGTAGTTTATACTTTCCACCTTTCTAACTAAAAAGAGTTATTTTTAAGCTTTTATATGTTTGAGTTTTAAATTGTAGGACTCGGTTTTTTAGATATTTTTAAACCTTTATATGTTTGAGAGTTTTAAATTGTAGGACTCGGTTGTTACAATTAAAAGTTTAAGAATTCATCTAATTAAACTTCAATTTTTATAAGTTTGAGGGACGGTTCTTCCAATTAATAAATTTGAGAGTTCAAATTACCCTAGATTTTCATTTTTGCCATCAAAAGTTAAGAGTACAACTGTGAGTAATAACCTTATATTTTCACGGGTAATTTTGGGTAGGACTGATTTAAGGGTGATTTTTACTATTTGTCCAGTCGATGGTACCTTAGAAATCCCAAGACGGCCTGCATGACGCCGGTGACAAAGGTGGCGGTGAAAACCAAATGAAGATACAATGTGGGTTCTTCTTCCGGCGAAGCAACTGCACCAATAGTTTCGGATATGAGCAACGAACAAGCCGCCACCGTTCCCACCGCCAGATGTTTAGAGCTTCCAAACACCGCGTATACAAGGGGCGGAACAAAGCTAGAATCTGCCATCGTCAGAGAGTAAAATAAATATAAAAAGAAAAATGAAAAAAGAGAAGAAAAAGAAAATGAAAAACAAAATTTAATAATTAGTGTAAAAAAGGGGTACTAACAAAGGCCGATAATGGGGGGTAGAATGCCAAGTTTGGCATAACTAATGCCTTGAGGAATAGCAAGGCTGGTAATGGTAATACCAGCAAGCAAATCATATTTAAACATATTCAAATTGTATTTAGGAAGCCATTGCAAAATAGGTATGAAGTATTGAAATCCCTTTTTCACTCTATCCATTGCCCCACTTTCATCTCGAAATTGTTTGAAGGGATCATCAGGGAAAAACGTCTCTTTCAGATCCGATTTCAGCTTCTTCCCAAATGGCCTTGGAGCACTAAAGTTCACATTTTCACCATTTTTTAAAGAACCCATTACACAAATTAAATAAAGAAATCCAAAAGAAAGAAAGAAAGAAAAGAACAAAAGAGAGGAATTTGATTAGAAAAGAAGAACAAGTTGAATGTGATCCATGAAGAGAGAGGTGTTATATAGAGGAGAAGAGGATGTGTTAGTGGAGAATGATATGGGGATGAGAAGGAGACGATGGTAAAAAGAAGAAGGGATAAGATAAATATGAAATTTATTCCCAAATAAATAGGGGAGAAGGGAAAACTTCCGAAGTGGATTACAACTATTGAAACTAAAGGAATAACAAATGGTAAAAGATCAGTTCTGGCCTTTTATCCTTCAAAAAATATAAATATAAATATAAATAAACAACAAAAACAATAATAATAAATTGGTTTTAATAGCTAATACCGTTTTTTTCGAGCATGTGTCAATGTTCTGGAAATGGTTTTTTTCTAATCTGGGAAAATTCATAAAGTTATTTTCGTGGTGATTTATAATCTTGGAATTAAAGGAAGGGATTAAAACCAAAAATTGAAGGCCACACGAACTGGTGATACTGCACGCCAAACCTTTCCCTATTTGCCATGCATTTTCCTAATAACAAAGTTTTCGTTCCTTCTCATTACTATGTTTTCTGTAATAATCTAAATCTTTTTGTCTCAACCTACTAATACACAATTAAAGCTTGATAGGTTTATAGTTTAATGCATTCGTACATATACAATAATACTACAAAAGTACTTCTACTCCCTAAACTTTTATAAAAATTAATTATTTTTTCTATAAATTTTGGTTGTTAATGATTTTTTAACAATTTATTATTATCATTTTTCTTGGGACTATATATATATTAGTGATGATTATGTCTATCCTAAATAACTTCTTTTTCTTTATATTTTTAATTTTTTAAATAATGTTTCTATGTCCTATTATTATATAACTGTTATCCAATACAATGGTAAGAAAAGAAAAAAAAAAGAAGTAAAAACTCATATTCTAAAGTAATGAAGTAGTTGTGGTTACAACAAGTAAAAGTATATTTGATTAACAACGAGTAAAAGAATTTCAAATAATTATGTCATTTTATTCCGTTATGAAAAGTTCATTTTGAAGTATATTAAGAATGGAGATTAATTTAAAAGTATATTTGATCAAAACTGAAAAAGAACGAGTTAAATACCTTCTAGCTATATCACAAGTTTTCAACTATACGTTTATATGTGTTGAACTGAAAGAATGACATGATAGTAGTTTAAATTGTAAATTGACTTGACTCTTTTAAATGTTAGAATGGACTAAGGAAAAATTGTTAGCTTTATTTGTAGGGTAGTGTACCTTGAAGATGTCCCACGAGATCACCACCTCTTGTGCATCCTTTGGAGCACTAAATTGATAAGTGCACCGTTTGGAGCAGTAGACTGATAGGTGCATCCTTCGGGAGCACTAGACTGATATGTGCATTTGCCGGGAACATTCGATTATGTGCATCCTACGGGATCACGAGACTATTATGATGCATGGTACCACCCAAAAGGAAGTTAACAATTTTTACTCCTAACGAGACCAGTAGTGGGTCTCTTACTATGTATTTTTACTTTGTATTTTTATACTCACTATTTTATGTTTAATTTTTCAGGCATAGGTAATACAAGAGGCCGACCGATGAGGGACAAGAATGATGTGTGACTGCCATATGGGGACCTAGCTTTTTCTTAAAATTTGCTTCCGCTTAAGGTTTAGGGATTGAACTAAGTTATGGATAGTGATTTTGTAAACAGTACTTTTGAAATTTTATTTGTTTGAAATAAATAGAAAAGTTGGGTCGTTACACAGTTGATCCAACTGCTGGAATGTAAGCAACCTGAGCAAGTAGGAAAGGTAGATGATCCCAACTACTGCAAGTATCATTGGGTCATCATTCATCCACTAGAGAAATGTTTTGTGTTGAAGGAGCTAATTCTAAGGTTGACTCGCGAGAAAAAGATCGAGCTAGATTTGGAGGAAGTAACTCAAAGAAACCATGTTGTAGTGATGATAATGTTAGAGGCTCCTCTGTCAAGATTGATTTTTGAGCAAAGGGAAAGCTTGGTCCAATTTAGGACTTTTGAGCCTATAGTTGTCCAATTCTATCCAGAATTCTCATATGAGGATCCTCAAGGAGAGGAAAGGACAATCAAAGAAGACGATGAAGGGTGGATAGTTGTGAGCCATCAGAAGAAAAGGCAGTCGACTCTGACCCAAAGAGAGTCCTGCTCCTACCGAAACTATAAAAGAGAAAATAAGGCTTAAAAGAATAATAATAAAAAAAAGAAGACTTAGAAGCTTAAGCTCGTAAGAAGGAAGACATGGATTTCTCTCAACCTCAACGCTTAGTAACTTTGGCAGACTTCCTTCCAAAAAGCTTCCTTTGTGATCATCAGGATGAAGACCCAGAAGTCGTTGCATGTCATACTATCAACACGACGGAGGAAGAAAGAATCCTTCCAAGATCACTAGAAGAGAAGGAAGTGTCAAAAAACCAATCGAGATTCAATGTGGATGATCTGTTATCACTTCCTCAAGAGACCAAAACTATCCTTATTGATGCATTGTTAAATTCAAGAGCATCAAGTTAGAGTTTGCCGACTGC
Organism: Cucumis sativus; assembly: GCF_000004075.3. NCBI lineage: Eukaryota > Viridiplantae > Streptophyta > Magnoliopsida > Cucurbitales > Cucurbitaceae > Cucumis > Cucumis sativus. Next base: position 17,658,683 of record NC_026655.2, on the reverse strand, counting down.
TACATACGAGAGAGCTCCTTATTGCATGTCATAGACTTCTCGGATCAGGATTTGCTGTTGGGATCTAAACTTCATAATAGTCTCTTGTATGTTTCTAGATACGTTTGAGAACAGAGAGTTGAATGGATTCTCATCGATAATGGATCAACTGTCAACATAATGTCAAATTCGACCATGAGGCAATTAGGCATCTTGATGGATGAGCTCTCAAATAGCAAGTTGGTAATTCAAGGTTTCAACTAGGGCAGCCAAAGAGCAATAGGCATGATACGCTTAGAACTCACAATTGTCGACCAAAAGGCCAGTGCATTGTTTCATGTCATAGGCTCAAGGACTACTTACAAGTTGTTACTAGGTCATCCTTGGATTCATGGAAATGGAGTCGGAATCTCAACACTGCATCAATGCTTCAAATTTTAGTAAGACGGTGTAAAGAAGGTTGAAGTTGACTCTAATCCGTTCTCAGAGGCTGAGTCTCACTTTGTAGATGCAAAGTTTTATTCGAAGAATGATAACATCTCAAAAGCTTTGCTTGCAGAAATTCCTCTTATAAAAGGAGAAAATAATTCACAACTGAAATCACTTTCAAGGTAGGGAACCACATGAAATTGTGGGAATCTTTAACTCCAGAAAGGGTGAAGCATACACTAGCAAAACACAAAGAGTATGATCTTGCAGGATAAAAAGGCTTCAAACCCATCAGTTTTGCGCTATGTTCCTCTGTCGAGGCGCAAGAAAGGCGAGTCACTTTTCGTGTAGTCTCCAAAAGGCTTTGTTGGTGACATCGAAGTCTTAAAAGAAAGCTTCACTACGCCACTAACTAAGATATCGAAGCAGGATATAAAGATAGATTCGACGGAAGCAAACTTTCCCCAAAGGCGAATGGAAGACGGATTCGACCCCAAGGCTTACAAATTGATGGCAAAAGGAGGTTATGATTTCACAGCTCACATCGAGTTCAAAAGCTTGGAAATTCATGACCGATCTGAGCTCTCCTCAACACAAAAGAAGCTTTTACATGAAGGACATGCTATAACCGTATCGAGAAAAGGACTTAGATACAAATCTCCAGAGCCGATTCATATAACTAAAAAGGGGAATGAAAGAGTGGTTGACAACAATCATATAACTATAGAGGAGGTTGACAGTACGAACAAAAAATGAGGCGATAATAAGAGAACCTCAACATTTGACTAAATTAGACCACATGTTGCATGCTCCCTAGTATTTGAAAAACTAAGCATGACTGAGGCAGAAAGAGAGTCACCAATCAATATTGAACCTTGAGCGACGTTTGGCCTTTCGAAGGCTAACTGTGACCTCTATAAAGGAGAAAAGCACATGTCAGGCCTCGACGACTACACGACCATCAACCTTTGAAAGGCTAGGTGTATCTAAAAAGAAAATATTACAAGCACCTCGTGCTCTAATTTTTAATCGTCTTGGGGATGTCGGACCACATGGCAACATTGATTCTAGCATAGATACAAAGAAGAAGGAAACAGTATCTCACACGTTAGTTTGGCACCGATTTAAGCATACAAACGTCAAAAATTGTCGTAGTAAGGAGTTTCCTTGCGAGGCAAAGGGAGAAGGAAAAATTCATAGCAATATTCCTTCTCGAATGAAAAGAAAAACCTTTGTTACTCTCAATACAAGTCAAGGTTCATTGAAGGTAAAAATACATAATGTTATACTAACGAATCCTGAAAAGGAAGACTCAAAACAAGGGGAAGGTGAATCTTCATGTCATCACATCACCATTATTGAGGAATCAGAGATTGAAACTCATGAAGAAGTCACAAAAGATGTCCCACAGAGTTTAGAGGATGGTGGCCAATCTACCGTAGATGAGCTAAAAGAGGTAAACCTTGGTACAATAGAGGAACCACACCGAACTTTCATTAGTGCATCTCTCTCTAATGAAGAGAAGGATAAATACATGAGTTTGCTGATCGATTACAGAGACATATTTTCTTGGTCGTACAAGGAGATGCCAAGATTTGATCCAAAATTAGTAGTCCATCATCTCGCAATCAAACCGGGGTATCAGCCGATTAAACAAGCGCAACGATATTTTTGATCGAAGCTTATTTCCCAATTCGAGGTGGAAGTCAACAAGTTGATTGAAGCAAGATTCATTCGCGATGTCAAATATCCAATGTGGATAGCAAACATTGTCCCTCTCAGAAAAAAGAACAGACAGTTTCGCGTTTGTATAGACTTTCGCAACCTGAATAATGCATGTCTTAAAAATGATTTTTCTTTGCCCATCACAGAAACCATGGGAGAGGGGACATGAAAATTTTTTGCGGCATCGAGGGCTTTAATAGAAGGCTCTTCATCATCAATTGACTGTTTGTTGGGCCTCTTGGGTCTCTTCCAATGACAATCATCATTGTTGCTTTGATTTTCCTTAATACGTTCAAAAGGGCTCTTGACAGTTTTCAATAAGCGGCTGTCCTTACCCACATTGTTAGTACCACCTCTAATAGAAAGCTTAAATCATGTAGAAGGGGTTGAATTATCCACTAAGCACTTTGTACCTTCCTTTGTTTTCTTCACGAGTCGTTCCTCAGTTTCATTGGAGCATTATCTTTTGACTTCCACTACCAAAATTATTCTCAATTTTTTTGGTGGTTTTGGATTTGATGTGAGAGGGAGTGAGATGACCTATCAAATGTTGCACTTCTTCTTGGAGGTAATCACCGTTTTTTCAAGCCACCAGATCTTATAATGAGAAGTAATATGAGCGTTCGGGTTAAGGGCAGACGTAGAAAGATATACTTGGAAAATTGTGTTCTCGTAAACGCAAATCATGCAATAATATCATACGTTGGCAAAATCAGCTTCGAGAACGTTTTTTGCCTAAGTCATATGGCATGTCTTGATAAAACCCAAATTGCCGACTAAAGCGACAAGGACTATAAGGTTCAATAATTGTGGAGGATCCACATTGCAAGGATAGAAAACAAGAGTGAATGCTTATAAAGAATGAAGTATTCCAATTAATTTTCCATCATCCGTTAAGAGTTCGTCTTTATTCTTTGCATGAAGACACACGTGCCATGATACATACTTTTCCTTGTGACTATGTGTTTGAGCCTCAAGATTAGTATACACTACTACAAAACTGACTTTATTTGATGCTTAATAATTGTCAAGTATCTGTTTGCTTGACACTTTTCAATGCGTCAAGTAATCTAGTGTCAAGAATAAGGGAGGTTTACTTGATACTTTTTAAGCATCAAAGTAAAACTAGTTTACTTGATTGGTAAAAAGTGTCAAGTATATGAGATTACTTGACGCTTTTTACACTTCAAGTAATCCAGTGTCAAGAATAAGAGAGTTTTGTTTGACAGTTTTTAAGCGTCAAGTCGAATTATATTTGACAGTTTATAAACATCAAGTATATAAGATTTGTTGACATTTACTACATGTCAAGAATTTGTTTACTCTTGACATGTTTTGCATGTCAAGTATTTTTTAAAATTATATATTTTAAAATAACTCCATAATTTATCTTGCACATGTTTTGAAGTTCAACAAGCCGAACGTATATAAGCAAGAGAGTACATACAAATGTGCTAAAGTACACATTAATTGAATAATTGAATCAGCTAAACTTTTTCCATAAAAGAACTAATAATATTTTAACATATTGCATATATATATATATATATATATATTATATATATATCAAAGAACTAATAATATTTTAACATATTGCATATATATATATATATATCAATGAAGCGTATACATACATATAGTTAGCCTACTTCTAACAATAGCCTAAACTTTCCATCTATGTGTAGCCTAACTATAGGTGTATCAACAAAATATCAACTAAACTAATTCACCTAGCTATATCAAGTATATCAAAAAAAATATCACACCTATATCCAGTATCAACAAAACTTGTCTATCTAACCCAAAATATATTCACCATAAATCGAATGTGGCCACCCAAAAAATCAGCAAGCTCCATGCGCACTTCATCCAACTCTAATTTACTGTATGGGCTACTTGTATCAATCTGATATGAAACCCAAAATATTAAAGTTAATACTTTGATTACTTGAATTGTAGAAAATATAATTCAAAAATCATTTAAACACAACATACCGAATCTGTGACTACTATGCTCCCATTAGTGATTATATCTCTCATGTATCTCATCACATAGTATCCATATTCAACTACTCCAACGTGCAAAGGACACTATAAATACATGAGTTACCAAAATATATACTTAGTGGTGCAAATAGCTCATATATGTTATAGTTTTAATTAATGAATAAATATGTTTACACTTTACCTTCACTATTTCCCATATTGACTGTTTTCGAGTTGTTTGAATATTTTTCTGAGAGAAAAAGATTGTAATAGCCCTATTTGCAAGAAACAACTACACTTTAGCCATGAAGTGAACTTTAAGACGGTAAACATCATATATTAAAAAAGCTTACTTACGTGTCAATTACATATCTAATATCTACTTTTGATGTTGTTCGAAGTGAGTCAATATTATAAACTGTCTCATTGTATGCGTTAATAGCCATAAGTGCCCAAGAACCACTACATAGAAAGAACACAAGTAGATAGCCTTAATATAATCCAAAACAAGTTTCTCTATGCTAAATCAAAAGTAAATTACAACAATAAAAGTTGAACCCCTCCCTCCTCCCTCTATATTGCCTTAACATAATCTAAAATCCTAAAATTCAATTCAAAAAAACAAATCACCTATAGCTTATGTTATTTCCTAAAGAAACATAATATGATCAAAGCTAAACGAAGAGCACATTAAAATATGAGCTATGTGTTTCAATATCAATGCAAGAAGAAGCAATATAATTTAATTCAAAGAAACATAATATGATCTAAAATTTTAAGATTCAATTCAAAGAAACAAATTTCCTTAACATAACCCAAAACAAGTTTCTAGAAATCAAAAGTATACTACAACAATAACCCCCCCGGCCCGTACAAGAGGGTTACTCCCCAACCCAGAGGCGGACAGGTTAGCCGAAGCCCACCGCCGTCTCTTACGGGTAGCACTGGGCGACAGATGTCAAGCGTGCTCTTGAGTGAGGGGGTTCCCCATGAAGCCACGAGATGAGGGGAATAAGTCCGTTCGGATAGGTGTTCTCAGACGCGAGACTACTAAAAAGGAGAAAGAAGCTAATTGATTAGGGTAGAGTCTCATCCCCCCATAATCAAGTAGCGTCCACTAAAAAGGAGCTCCGCGGGGATCGTTAGGAGATACCCGATCATGAGATCTGAGTTGGCCTAAGTTTCAATTCAAAGTAATATATCACCTATAGCTTATTTTGTTTTCCAAGAAACATAATATGAAAAAAACTAAACAGAGAGCACGTTAAAGAATGAGCTATGCTTCTCAATATCAATGGAAGAAGAAATAATACAATTTAATTTAAAAAACATAATATATGATTTAAAATCCTAAGATTGAACACAAAGAAGCAAATTGCCTTACCATAATCTAAAATCCTAAGATTCAATTCAAAGAAAAAAATAATCTATAGCTTATTTTATTTCCTAAAGAACCATAATATGAACAAACCTAAATGGAGAGCACATTAAAGTATGAGCTATATGTTTCCAATATCAACAGAAGAAGAAACAATACAATTTAATGAATTGATTAGTATATTTATTACTTACCTGGAATTAAAAGGAGCCAGAACGAGTTTGTTTTGTTTTGAAGCCATTAATCTACTACATAAATTGCGAGCTCTAACTTCTTGGGTGTTGTGACCAACAAATATAAGGGATGGGTCAACGAAGATGTAATTTGAAACATCTTGTGAATGCAAAATACCTAAGGAACACTTATATAAAAATTCTAGAGTTGACGAATGAGTACTTACACCATATATGCCACTAATGTGAAAGTCTTGACATCTCACATGTTACAGAAATCAATAATATCTTTGTGGAGAACACAAGTCTTCCTACCGATACCAAACAATAAGATTGGTAGTTGGTAACGAATGCCTGAATCTTAGTCCATTACCTTTTCAGCAAATCTAAGTATTGTCTTCAAAGGTAGTGACATGTTGATATTAGACTCACAAGTATCTTCTTTTTCATTAGGAACCTAAGAAAGTCATAAACCCAACAATAATGCTAAACTACGTAAGACTTACACATAAACTCATGCATTAAATTTTGCCAAAACTTAACTAATTACCTCGATAGCATCCTTATGTTCATCATCCACATTCACCTCCTCTTTAACCACCTTCGTTGTGATATTAATTTTCTCATTTTTTGATTTTTTTGACATTGAATATCATATTCTAATCTTGGTCTAGAGCAAGATCCATGTGCAGACGTTAGTGTAGGTTGTGTTGATATGTGAATACTCTATAATTCTTGAACTCACAAATGAAGTTTTTTATTATCTTGACTAAGCTTCTCAATTTCTTCACTTCGTTTCTTTGAGTGTTTTGTTGTATTGGAAGTAAGTAGTTGGGGTGAAAAACCTGGCAACTCCATGTAAAAGTCCACTAAGCTCTTTTGTACCCAAAGCTTGTGTCAAAACATCGTTTGGAGATGGCTCTTTGTCAACATATGTCTTTGAGATCTCATCCTAAAAATGTAAAAAAATGTAGCTTAATTTCATAAAACTTAAAAACTTTAAAGAATGTAAAATTGTAATATGTATCTTACTATACAATTCATAATTTCTTGAACGTGTTCATTGTCATATTCTCTCTTCTTATCTACACGAGCCTTCTTCCACATGCTAGCTCGATCAAGATCACCTTCTTCTGAAGGGTTATTTTTCTACATTTCAATATATACAATGCATTATATTAGATTGATTAAGAAGCTTTTCAGACTAATTCAAACATAAACTACTTCTTACCAATTCCTCTCGAAGATTAGCATAACCTTTTCTTGAAAGCTTATGGTTATACTTATTCTTCTTCCTTCTCTCTTGTTGAACTTTTCTTTTGTCCTACACAAATATAACATTGTATTGGGGTTTTATAAAGTTTCTTAACAAATATTTAAAACCTAAAAATCTATAAGTTCATTGATACCTCAAAATGTGGACATACTCTAGATCTAACAAATTCTTCCCGCTCTCCTTCGTTAATGCAAGGATACATGTCTGGGGGTCATCTCAAAAGTTCAGGTTCATTCCTGAATGGCAAGATATGTTTCGTTGTCAACCAATGCTTAAATTGACGGAATGTTGTCTTTGCAGACTTTAGAAAGCTCTTTATAGATCTACTGTCAGTTATAAATGCATCATGAGATTGAATATCGGTTAGTGTCACATTGTCAATTGAAATAAACTTATACAAAAACTATAAGCATTTTACCTCAACTATGGTATAAATCTTATCCTTCAATTCAGTAGGCACATCTGTCCATGATTGATAGTTAATAGAGATGTGGTAGTGTATACACGATCCAATAAAAGAGTTCAGCTTCGCTCCATTTTCTCAATGGGTACGCCATCTTCATTATATTTCACTAATTTCCTCTCACCTTCACTTCGAACACGAGTCACATCAAACATAATTGTAGGTCTCCACTTCCTTTGTTTTCTGGGCTTCTCTACAATTTGTTCATCAACTCCTCTAACAACTAATCCACCAACCTCCTTGTCTTGATCATCACTTACTATCTTTGGCTCCATGTGTAAGGAGAATATCCTGTCAAAGCAATATTAAAAAGAAATATTTTAGTGTAGATTATATTAGGGTTTAGGGTTTAGGCATATTTAAAATAAAACATAGCATATATGTACATATATAACAAGTAGAAAGCCACCCACAATGTGTTATTTAAGAACCCTGTGCCTTCTCAGTCTGATCGTACATATGTTGAGATATTCTCATCTAAATCATTACTTTCATCAATATTTGACATATCACTAGGTACTCCTTGACTATGTAACATGATATCTCCAAGTTTGTTGTCATTTGATTGATCTTCACAATCTCTGTGCAGTGGAGTAAGCACAATTGACCATCTAGCATCACTTGGATCTTCAACGTAAAAAACTTGCCTTGCCATTATAAATGAATCAGACTTGTGACCTATTCTTTTTAAATCAACTAACAGAAAACCAAGGTCATTGATCTTCATACCACTATTGTTCTCAACCCAATCACATCTACACACTACAACATTGAAGTTATTATAATTAAGTTCCCATATGTCTTGAATCAGTCCATAAAAGAACATATGTCCAATGATGGAGTTTTTATCTTTTGAACTGGATACTTGCATTGCTTTCGCCAATAAACGAACTCCACTATTTTGTATATTTCGATTCTAATCATAAGACTACGTGTGATATCGACATCCATTAATGGCATAACTGTTATACACTTAATGAAAAAAGGATGAGGGCCATGAGCAATCCACCTTAAGTTATCTGAAACTTCAACATTTCCCATTCCAATCTCAAATGCAACCTACCATGATAAGTATCTTAACATAATTACAATTTTCACCATAAAAAAATATCAATAAGGTTAAAATTTCACCTCTTCTCTTAACCAAGATATGAAAGTTCGATTGTGTTCTTGAATCAATTTTTGATGAAGAACCTTATTTGGGTATTTCAATTGCAATACCCCCACGTGTTTACTTGAACATTGAAACATTGTAACATAAAGTTAAGTTTATGTCATAAAATTAAATAAAAAGTAGAAGACAAGATAATTGAAACTTTAACTTACTCTATATATGGTTGCACATCAATTGTATTTGCCAAAACATACCAATGATCTTGGTATAAAAGATCTTGTTACGGTCTGAAGGAAAGTCCTGAAGACAATGGTATACCAAAGCTTGAATTGTCTAAAAAGGCATCTAATTTGTTAATGACTAGCCCAACAAGATCAACCCCAGATAAGAAGTCTGAACAAAACTCAATAGCTTCTTCTACTATATAACTTTCTGCAATATAACCCTCTAGACGATGTCTATTTCTCATATAGTTTTTCAGAACTTTCATGTATCTTTCGAAGAGATACATCCATCTTAGATATACAGACCCACAAAGTTTGACTTCTCTAAGAATGTACACAGTGTGATGCATCATAATGGTGAAAAATGAATGAGAAAAATATTTCTCTAGCAAATAGATTGTCACCACAATATCTTCTTCCAACTTTTTCAGTTGTTGCACATCGACGACTTTATTACATACTAGATTGAAAAATATACACAACCGAGTGATGAAATACCGAATATATTTTGGGAGCACAAATCTTATCGCAATAGGAAACATTTATTGTAAGAGCACGTGACAGTCATGAGATTTTAAACCATTAAGTTTTAAATCAGTCATCGACACAAGGTTTTTAACGTTGGAAGAATAACCTTCAGGTACCTTTACTTTTGACATTGTCTTCAGACCACAACATTTTTCTTCCTTTGTAAGAGTATAACAAGCAAGAGAAATAAATATTTTTTTTCACTGTTGACAGGTGCAAGCGGTAGTTGAATTTTCAAATAAACTAAATCACATCTAGCATTCAAACCATCCTTACTTTTCTTGAGAATATCAAGAAGTGTACCCAATATATTCATACAAACATTTTTTCAACGTGCATCACATCTAGACAATGTCTAACGTGAAGATCTTTTCAATATGGTAGCTCAAAAAATGAATACACTGTGTTCCAACACTCCTTGCACTTCCTTTCATTGGTTGTTTTTTTGTCTTCTTCTTTCCTCTTGAAAATTAAAGGTATTTTATTCTCAAATATATGGTCTCTCCAGACAAAGGTTCTGAAATTTTTTAAAGATCATTTTCACCATTAAAGACTTCTTTCCAAAGTATGACATTTTCTTCCACATTTTCCTCTCATATTTTAATCTAATAGAGAAATATTATTTCCACAAATTGGACATGCCTTATACTCTTTCACACTACATCCGCTAAGATTTTCATATGCAGGAAAATCATTTATTGTCCATAATAAAACAACTCTTAAATTCAATAATTCATCTTGATTAGTATCATAACATTCAACACCACTTTTCCATAATAGTTTTAAATTCTCAATTAGTGGTGCTAAGTACGCGCCAATGTCATCTCCTGGTTGTCTTAGACCCGATATCAACATTGATACATCATGAACTTTCTTTTCATGCACAACCATGGTAGAAGATTATAAATAACTATCATTATGGGCCAACAACTATATTTAGAACTCATTTCACCGTGTGGATTGATTCCATCAGCTGAAAATGCTAAACGAATATTCCTAGGTTCAGAAGCGAAGTTTGTCCACTTCAAAGTTACTAATTTCCAGGCTGGATAGTCTGCAGAATGTCATAATTTTCCATCAAATACTCGCTCATTAGCATGCCAAATCAATTTTTTAGCATTGTCAATACTTTGAAACAATCTTTTGAAACTTGGGATCGGTGAAAAGTACCATACAATTTTTCTAGGAATCTGTTTTTTTCCTTTGTTTGCATTATTAGCATGCTTCCACTTTGATTCACCACATTCAGAACATTCAATTGCATCAACATATTCTTTTCTATACAAACAACAATCATTAGGACATGCATGAATCTTTTCATAATTCATGCCTAGTGCACCTAAAGTTTTCTTTGCTTCATATATTGATGTTAGGATCACATTGGTAGCAGATAAATTTTCCTTTAAAGTTTTATCAGTAGTTCTGAAAAAGCTAATATCACTCTATCCAGACTAACTTTCAAATTATACAACTTGGTGATTTTTTTTTTCATCCTTCATATAATGGTTTTTCGGCATCATTAAGCAATGTCTCAAATTCATTTGGATCTTTTGAATACTCTTCATGAACAATTTCAATCATTTCATTTATACTTCCAACGTCTTGATCAATTTGAAGTATAATATAAAAAAATATAATGATACATAACAATAAATGATGATGATGAGAATTTTTCTACACCCACTAATGCAAAGAAAATTTCATGAACAATGATGATGCAATCAACTATTTGACAAACAAAAGACGACAAATAGAATGGACAAAAGACAAATAGAATTGGTGCAATGCATGCAATATGCCACATGAGACAGAGAATGTTTTAAGGTTCCATACATTGTAAATGAACCACTGTTAATCTCTAAAATTGGTGCAATGCCACAAAATGAGTCATCTACGACTACAGACCATTTCAATGCAAGAAGATTAAATGATCTATTAAATCCTACTCAACTTCTTCAGTAAAAGCACTACCCTTACGGGAAGGTGTGGTCAGCTGTACTTGAAAACATTATATCAAACTTCATAGTATTGACAAAATGTTCTAAATTTTCTAAATCACTAGCTAAGATTCTCTTCCGAAATAAAATGATTGAACAACCAATAAGAATCGAACATTTAATCTAACAAACAGCATCATGAAGAAATGAAAAAAGTATCTGCAAACAATTAGAAGAAGTTATTGATTTTCAGGAAAATAAAAAAAATTGAAGTTATGAATGATATAAAGATTCATATTGATGGTTCCAGTTGGTTTTGTTTGGTTGTTTATCTGTGCATGTGGGTCTATATAACCTACCGGTTTAAAGATCATCCTAGAAAATAAAATCAACGTGATACAAAAAAACATCCATTCCTACAATCAATTATCAGCATGGAAGGTCTTTCATCCTATTCAAACTTTTTACTACTAAAAGGAACAACATCCAACGACAAGCGTTGCTTTCTTTTGTATGGACAGTTTATCTTTTTGTACCATATAATTGAAAAGTTTTAAATTAATAGATGTAACCCACTTATTGTCAGATGGAACTCACCCTTTTTGTTTAACATTGAATTTTTTCCCTTGAAATAGTTAGTATTAGAAACAATAGAAAGTGAAAGAGAGAGAAAAACAAATGTTGAAAGTAGAAGAAATAGTCAATAATGGCAGTAGGATTTATCTTCATAAAGTACTTGACAAGAACCTACATGATATTTATACTTATATAGCCATGCCAAAATTAATGGATTAAAGAAACATTTTATGAGGATGATGCATCCTATAAGGTGATAAAAAGAAAAATGAAATGCCATAGTCTAAAACAGTAGAAGTGTAGGAAAAATAAATAAAATTGAAAGCTCAATATTTGCAACCAAATTATTTCGACAAGTAAAAATACATTGTGATCTCAAATATCATATGCTGCAGAGTTCATGAAGCCAATGCAATAAGATGATTTTCTCTTAACTAATCATTTAAAGGAATAAGTACAGTCATTGAAACCTCTTTTCTTGTTAAATGAGACAACGGAATCATTTCACCATGCTAAAAAAGAGAGAAAAGATTCTCTCTTGCAACGGAATTTTGAAAACAACATATAGAAATGGAAACTTTAGTTATACTATGGTAATAGAAATTAAATTTGTTGTATGTGGTTTATTTTAGTCTTCATACTATCAATTTTTGTTCATTTCAATCCCTTGGAAATGAATAATAATGAAAGTAAAAGGAGTTAAAAGGTCGGAAACTAAAATAAACATAAGTTGCCAAAAAGAAATAGAAACCAAAAGTAAAAGGACAGAAAGAGAATAGTCCAATGATGACAACAAAATTGGAGAAGGCATGGGAAAAGCTTTAGAGTACACGTGAAGGGCAAGTGAAAGAAGAAGGAGCATCAGTAGTAATAGGTTGAGCATTCTCAAAAAGCATAATAGAGAACATAACAGTACTTCAAGTTGCAAAAAAGAAAGTATTGTTTGGACATTCTGATAAAGCAAATTCTAAAACAAACCCATCATACCACAAAAAACAACCACCACTAACATTCATCTAAACTAAAAGGTTAAAAGACTTGGAGAGAGAGAGAGAAAGAGTGGAGATATCTGCTGATATTTATGAGATTGTATAAGATCAGTGATTAGTCAACAATATCTCACTGCATTTGAGGTACAACAAACCCAAAGACTAATGATATGAAAATAAAAAAAAATCACACCCATTCATCATACAAACTCAAAGTTTGCAACTTTTTTTCATCCCTCAAATTCAAGAAGGCTCATCACAACTGACAAACTTGTTTGCAGGTGAAGAAAGCAAGCCCTAATTGACATAACATGAGCAAGCCCTAATTGACATAGAACGTTACCTCAATTCCAATTAGCAGCTTGGACAACCAGAATATTACCTCAAGTATAGACTTAAGTTTTATATCATAATGTCATTCTCACAGACTTAATGTATACTACATATAATTGAAATCATAATTTGTGACCTAAGAAGTGTGAAATTTTGCAGTGTTGTAATTATATTAACACAAACAATAACGTATGCAAACGATAAATTTCGTAGTTGTTCGTCAAGTGCGGTCTCACCAAAACTTTCCATTTTCAACCAGCAGAGATGTACCATTGGAATACTGAAACTATAAATAAATTGAATGGCAGCAGAAAAATTTACAAATTCCAATTAACAAGCCTATTAATAACAGAAACTGGAAAATGATGTAGAAGAAAGGAAGAAGAAGAGTCTTTGTTCTTACGTTAAGAAAACTCTTCACCCAAGTAGCTTGAAATGTGAAAAGTCCTAACTTTTTTGGAGCGTTGCCTTGTAGACGACGACGGTACCAGAGCTACAGCGACAATGGTGATTGGACAGAACAACGATGATGTGTTGTCGATTGAACGGAGGGCAATCATGCCTATGACAGTAGTGCTCGAGCAATACAGGTCGAACGTGATTGTAGCCACCTATTCTTATACTACATATATGTTTTTAACAAAATAATTATATTAGTAGTAATGATTAAATTTATTCATTTTTAAAAGTAAAAAAAAATTAGTAAGAACCTAATATCTTATAATATTTTATTTTATCATTTTAGAAAACACAAATAAATCAATTTATTTTAAATAATTTTTTTTAATATTCATTTAATTTATTAATTAATTTCTCACAAAATTTCAAAATATCTCATTTATGTTATTTATGGAAAAAATAAAATTTAATTTATTCATATTATCCTATTTTGATTTTATTCTTATTAACTTTTTCCTAATTTATGATATATTCCCGAGTTTATAAATAGGGAGCTTTGTCATTTGCAAAAGAGAGGATGAAAATTGCTTTAAAAAAAATCATTAAAGTGAGTCTGTAAGAAAATTTTTAGAGCGAATGTTTGCGAAAAAAAATTCTGCAAAATGTGAGTTTTTCTTATTCTTTTCATTACCTTATTATTGTCTCTACTATTTTTCTTTTTTACTTTATCTTAAGCAAATCAAATCTCATGTTGAAATAAATCTAGTTATACGCATTTGGTAGAGATTTAATCTTAAGGATCCACACTTTATACAACAAGTAATTTCATTAGGATTCAAGTATATTTTTGTTTCTCTTTTCAAAAGACAAAGAAAAAAAAGTACATGCAGATAAAAATGTTCGATTTTTTTATTTATTTATCGGTATTTCATTACTCTTTTCTTAAATCCCAACTTTTAACTTTTAGTGTTATTCCTATTATTGCTATTATTGCTATTATTGTTCTTATTGTTCTTATTGCTATTATTGTTCTTATTGTTGTTATTGTTGTCATTGCTGTTCTTATGGTTGTCATTGTTGTTCTTATTGTTGTTATTGTTGTTCTTGTTGTTATTATTACTGTTAGTATTATTGTTGTTGTTATTATTATTATTGTTGTTGTTATTATTATTATTGTTGCTATCGTTATTAATTATCATTATATTATTGTTGTTATTATTAATTATCATTATAATTATAATTTTTTTTATTTCTTTTATGGTGCTGCCACCCCTACCATTTTTATTTCTTTCTTTATTTATTCCTCTTTATTCATTCATTATCTTATTTATTGTTATTATTTTTCATTTTCTTACTTATTCACGTTACTATCTTGTTCTATGAACTTAAACGTAACTGTTTGTATTTAAAAATTTTAATGTTTTAAAAATCATTTCAATTAAAAATTCTTTATGTTTTAAAATAAAAATTCTTTTTAATCATTTGGCAAATTTGTTTATAATGTTATAAAATTTTTTATGCTTTTCAAAACATTCAAAATTTTATCTATAATTTCATAAGGTTTCCTAAATCAATCTTTTTTCTAGTAACTTAACCGTTTTCTTTAATTTCTTTAAATAAAATCCTACGATGAAATCTAGGAAATTTGGGAGTCTGATTTTCTAGAATTCTTAAGGTGATGGATCATATCTTTGAAAGTTCAAGTTGTGATAACAAGAAAAGAATGAATTTGATCGATGTATTAAAAAACAATCTTTATTCCAAGACTAGCCTATGACAGATTTTGAGAAATTGTAATAATTTATCATTTTCTTAAGGTGAGAAATTTCCTTCAATATATAGTCTAATTAATGAAATATTATTCCACTTATTTTATGAGATCATTATTGCTTCAAATATTAAAGAAATGAGGGGTGAAATAAGACATTTGTTTTAAAATAAATAAAAAAATATTTTCAGTTTAAGATTTAAAATTTGGCCACAGTTTTTCTAAATGGGTGTTGTGGGGTGCTAATACTTTCCCCAAACACAAACAACTCCCGAACTCAACTCTATTTTTCAGATATCACTTTTCCAAAATCATTTACTTTATTTCGGTGTCCAATCACACCGTAAAAAAGATTGGTGGTGACTCCTATTTTCTTTTAAAACTAACTCTTTTGAGGACGTCAGTCGTTCCGTGTCGTCTCGGGCACATGACGATAGGTATCACAGCCATTTGTGGGATATTCGCGTGTGCGCAAAGGAACGACCATTGGAGCTTGGGCATGGTGGACAGTCGTCTAGATTTTTCAGTGTGATTGGAGAAGTTTGCAACCAAGGTGAAGAAATCGTGGATGAGAAAAAATTTAAAGGAAAAAATTATGATTTTCTTTTAGAAGTTGGGGAAAATGAGAAATTTAAGAAAAACAGAGAGGAAAATATTTTGTTTTTAGAAAATGGAGAAAAAATATAATACTAAAAAATGTCAAGTAATTAAAATTAATCTTTGTCACTTTTTATGTGTCAAGTATTTAAAATAAAAATAAAAAATAATGCATTTTTTCATTTTTTTTGGTTATTCTTAACGTTTTTCTTTCTACTTGACAGTTATTATTAAAACTGTCAAAAATATCAAAACTGTAGGTGTCAAGTATTGTCAATTTTTTAGTAGTGATAATATTTGGCCTCACCTTGACCAGAAAACTCAACCATGCGTGGACCTATAAGACTCCTAGGGACTTTATAAGAGTGTTGAAGTAAAGAGCAAGCCACCCATGAACACAATGAAAAGGAAAACATGCATTGGAATGACCATGTGTGAAGTAGAATCATGAATCTGGCATATGCCGCTACATATATTGGCTAAAACAGGGATACCAAGGCTAAAGATGTAGCCTTCTGCCATGAGGCTAGCAACCTTAAAGACCTCTGGACGAAAGAAAAGTTGTTTGTCAGGGAACACAAACACACATAGCCAACAAGAGAGAAATGCCGCTAGATAAGTTTTGTCCTTATGTTCATCAGCAACACTTAAGTCAAGGAACACATTGAGTTCAACTTCAGACCAGTCAGAACGTTTGATGGAAATTCCATTTGGATAATGAGTTGAGCGAGGGTGAGATTTTTTTTTTGGCTTTCGAGCTAGTGACTTTGGATACTTTACCTCAGATTGCATAACCCAGAAATAGATCCATTCACTCACAGGGATTTGAAAGCGATCCATGTGTTGAAAGGCAATGTGATAGTAGGCTACAAATAAATGCTCACAACTTTTTAGACATGCGTCGGTTGATCCTAATAAGTCTTGATGATAAGGAATGCTTTCTTCGTAAAATCTACCTTTAATAGAGAGTCCTCCTAGCATCCATAAGTCCAATAAAGAGTTGGACATCTGACCAGCTGAGGTGTGAAGGGTGTTTGTTGAAGGACACTATGTCTCACAAAAAGTCCAAACAATGTCACTAGTGCCATCATATGTGTATAGGGAGGCCATCACAACATTGAATAGGGAAGTTCTCTGGAGTACAGTCATATTTCTAGCAACGGATTTTGAGCACATTGCCCCAACGAACTTTTGGATCGCTTATAATTCGGCGATCCAAAGTCGATTATGAATTCTCATTTCGAGACTTGTTGTGGATTGAGGATTCGAGAAACCAAGATGTTAAAGATGAATTTGGATCTACAATTGTTCCTTGGACCATTTAGGCAAAAAACATAAAATTTTCCTTGGGTATTTGGGAGTTCGTAATATTCTCGAATGCCTATTCTCTCATAGGGAGAATGACCACACTCTCTAAAGATTGATTTTCGTCCCTTACGATAATTAAACACCTTTTGATCGAATCAACATACTCAGTGAAGTGAACTATGGTGAAACCAGAATTCCTGCATAAATAAAAGATATTTTTGGTAAGTAAAAAAATAAATAAATAAGAAAATAAAGGAAATAAAAAAAAAAAGAAGAATGAAAAAAAAATAACGGAAAATAAAAAATTAAAAAAAGAGAAGAAAAAAAGGCAAAAACAAAAGAAGAGAAAAAAGGAACCAAAAGAAAAAAAATGAAGATAAAAAGAAAAGAAGAATGAAAATAAAAACCAAAAACAAAAACAAAAAAGAAAAGAAAAAATGTAAATAAAGAAAGAAACAAAGAAAGAAAAGAAAATGTGAACAAAAAAGAGAGAAGAAGAACGAAGATGCCCTATTGTTTCTATTAGGGAGGTGAATCTGACGGCAAAAGACAAATCGTTCTCTAGTAGAAGTTGGATCGGTGACAACAAAGAAGAGCCAAGATGTCCGATCTCTCGTAGTAGGGAGGTGGATATGACGACCAAAGTCTGATCGTCCTATAGTAGAAGTTGGATTAATGACATTGAAGCAGAACTAAGATGCCCGATCGCTCCTACTAGGGAGGTGCATCTGACGGCAAAAGCCTGATCATTCCTTAGTAGAAGTTGGATCGCTGACGGGCAAAGTAGAATCAAGATGTCCAATTGTTTCTACTAGGGAGGTGGATCTGATGGCAAAAGCCCGATCATCCCCGAGTAGAAGTTGGATCACTGACGGCGAAGTAGAGCCAAGATGCCCGATCGTTCCTAGTAAGAAGGTGGATCTAATGACAAAAATCTGATCATCCCCTAATAGAAGTTGGATCACTGACGATGAAGCAAATTCGAGATGTCTGATCGCTCCTATTAGGGAGGTGGATCTAATGCAAAATCTTGATCGTTCCTTAATAGAAGTTGGATCGCTGACGGTGAAGAAAAAACGAGGTGTCCGATCGTTTCTATTAGGGAGGTGGATCTGGTGGCAAATGTTCGATCGTCCTCTAATAGAAGTTGTATTGCTGACTGCGAAGCAGAACCAAGATGCCCGATCGTTTCTACTAAGGAGGTGGATCTGATAGCAAAAGCCCGATCATTCCTTAGTAGAAGTTGAATTGTTGACGGTAAAGAAGAACCGAGATGTATGATCATTCCTACGAGGAAAGTGGATTTGATGATAACTGTCTGATCGTTTCTGTTAGGGAGGTGGATCTGACGACAAATGCCTTATTGATCCTACTAGAGAGGTGGATCTAACGACAAATGTTCAATTGTTCCCTAGTAGAAATTGGATCGCTGACGGCAGAATCACCCCTACAAATGATTGCAAAATAAAAAAAATAGAAGTAAGAAGAAGAAAAAGTTCATACTTTTAGCTTCCGAAAAGAAAAAAAAAAGTGGAAAAAGAAAACAAAGGAAAAAAAATATAAGAAAAAAAAAAGGAAGAGAGGTTTTTCATACTTTTTTTTAGCTGAATGAGAAATAAATGATCAAGATATGAGTCTATTTATAAGACCAACAAATCTAATTCCTACAAAAATTAAGAATATTTAATCATTTCTTTAACCAATCTAATTCCTAATTAGAAATGATATTTTATCATTTTTTTAACGAATCTAACTTATAAATGAATTATGAATAATATTTAATCTTTTTTTAATAATAAAGAAAAGATATAATTTTATTCAATATTTAAAATAGAAAAGATAATCCAATTATCTTATATTATTTTAAATTATTTCTCTTTTGGGATAAATCTCTATTCAGTAAGAAATTTCGGTCAATTAAATTTAGCCACGTCATCACAGCAAAATTGTGATGACTCTAATTTTATTGGATTACTCGTCAAGTTTTCTCATATCCAACCCAATGCATGCCCTTGATGAAAAATCGGGCCAAACAAGGGGCCTAAGCCCGCCAAGGAAATAGACCCACGTCCAAGCTCAAGTCCAATAGGAAAATAGATCCAAGTTCAAGCTCGCCAAGCAAATGGACTCAAGCCCACCTAAAGTCCATGAAATTTCTCTATAAATAGAGACCGTTGTCATTCATTTGAGAGGTTTTTGGTTGAAGGAAGAATTGAAGCTCTAGAGTACTAAAGTTTGAAAAATTGAAGATTCAAACTTCTACAAGCTCTCAAGACATGCAAGTTCGTATCAACCTCGAGATCAACAATTTTTAAAAGATTGAAGACTTGGAAGATTAAATTTTCTTTGGATTCCAGAAGATCGAAGTTTAAATCGACTTGCAACTACAACATCCTGAAGATCGAAGATCAAGAAGTTCTAAGTTTTAACTTGTATTCGAAAGAAAACATCAAATGAGTAAATACAAGAGATTAAACTTTCTTTGGATTCCAGAAGATCGAAGTTTAAATCGACTTGCAACTACAACATCCTGAAGATCGAAGATCAAGAAGTTCTAAGTTTTAACTTGTATTCGAGAGAAAGCATCAAATGAGTAAATACAAGAGATTGTATTCGCTATATTCATCAATATACAAAGTTCAATTCCACAAATTACATTTTTTCGAAATCTCGTGTGAACAATCTCAAATTTAATTTTTTTAGATAATTAAAATATTAAAATATTTCAAAATTTTCAAAAAAAATTTAAAACTAAAATTTGGGTTCAAAACCCAAATCAAATTAACTTGCATATATGACCTCTTTTTTATCTCAAATTTGAATTGGTCGAGCCATAAATTCAATTTTATCTCAAGATTAAGGGTCTCCTTTTTTATCTCAAATTAAAATTGGACATTCCAAAGTCTTGTGCATTCTCAACACAAATTAAGGTATGGTAGAAAGTTCATCTTTATTTCAAATTAAAATTTTGGTTACATTCCAAATTTTATCTTTTTAAAAAATCAAATAAAATTTTTTTATGCTCAAATCGAATTGAATTTTTGATAAAACCTTGAACTTTTCTCAAATTAATTAAGGTTTATCCATATTTCAACTCTTATTTCAAATTTAAATCAAACTCATATACTAAATTATTATATTATATATATTTATATTTATTACTTGTTTATGATTTATATATGATATAAATTATATATCTTTATACAGTAATTGTATTATATTGTAATAATTATTTTCAATTTAAATCATAAACCAAAATTATTTCTTCATTCCATCATCAATACGTTGCTTTTTTTTGTTCGATTCTTATAGAAAAATAAACTTGTTCTTTCTTCTTTCCTTTCGATTTGACGATTTTTAATGTGTTAATACTCTGTTTTTTTTATTCTTCTTTTTGTATAATATTTAATTGTCGTTTCCTAGCATATGTTTTTTTTCTCAAAAAATTTGTTATTTCTACTTCAATTCATATTCTTGTCATGTTCGGTGTACACAATTTAATCATTTTTTTAGGTACATACAAGTGCCAGTTAAGTTAAGCTCATGTTAGTCAAAATTTAATCATTATATATATACTACTCCATAATACATATATATTATGTAATTTGTTATATATATACTACCTGATTATGTAATATTGCTTATACCACTTCATCTATATATGTGGCACCCTAAAATTTAAGGTATTTTTTTTAAAAAAGAATAATAATCAAATGGCCTTATTATCAAAAATTCTTTTTTTTTTATTAAATTGTCGGGTGTTATTTTATTACTTTAGTTTGAAAAATATTTTATATGGAATAATTATTATTATTATTAGTTTAAAAAAAATATTTTTTTTTCTCTTCTTCTTCCTCACGCACGCGTGTCCCCCCTCTCATCTTTTCTTTTCTTCTTTTTCTTTTCCTTCTCCCTCTTCCCCGGTCGCCGCCCTCTTTTTGTTTTTGTTTTTTTTTCTTTTTTCCCCTCTTTTCCGTTCCGACGAAACCCAGTCGGCCACACCGTCCCTCTTCTTCTTTCTTCTCCGGTTCGCGAAGCCGCGCGCCAGTCTTCGTCTGTGAAGTTGTCGCTGGTCTCCGTCTTCCTTCATTTAATCGTCAACGCGAACCGTCCTCCTTAGACGACCGCTGACCGACCCAAATTTTGCCTCTCTTCACGTCCGACTGTCGTGATCAATTGTGGAGTGTCGCCGCCGCATTTTCGTCCGCCACCGTGAAGCAGCCGCACGACTCCCCATCTAACATCGTGAGATTCAAGCGGATGTTCCCTTCACCTATCACTCAAATCCAGTTTTCACATTGTTGCTCAACCAGTTTCGTTTACCACTGCCTATTTACGCTGCGAGCTATAGTGGTTTTAATGGTTCATGGATATCGTGATTTAATGATTTAAATGAAGAAACAGATTTGGGAAAGTACTAAGATTTTGTTGTTATGCTTAGGATTGTCTCGTGGATTTTAGTTGATTAAGGAGCTTCCCTAACTTTAAGATAAGAGACTTTCAGATTTCAATAATTAAAACTATTTGACTGTTATGCATAGACTTGAATGACTTAAAGGATATGTGTGCCAAGTGTAGGTTGAAATGGTTAAAGAGACTTAATTGCTTTGAGTAGTTTTGAGTGTGTTGATGGATTGACTAAATTAAAAAAATTTGTTGACTGAACTGAGGATGGTTGACTCTTATGTTAAAGAATGGATAGTGTATGTTTGACTGGATTGACTGAACTGAGATGAGTGACACTTATGTATGAGTATATCTATTTGAGAAATCGTTACGTTAAGGCCAAATTATGTATTAGTAAGGGCATTTCTACTACTGGATTCACCTATAAAGCAAAATATGTTGACTGTATGTTATCCCTATATCGAGAATGGATGTCAATTATGATATATATAGTTTGAAGTAGACTTGAGATTGAATGTATGTTGTGTTTGACTGAAACTATATATATATACATATGGATGTTGAAACGACTGCAAAACTGAGTATGTTGCCTATATAATATGTGGATGTGAACTGGTTGGCTCTCGTGTGGACTGGGTGTAAATTATACCAAGTATGGTTGTGTGTTAGTGAACTGAAGGGATGTTATGATTACTTAGTTTGTTTGACTGTTGATATGTTATTGACTAACTTGGACTAAAATGCAATAAGTTGACGGTTAGGATAATAAGTGAAGGGATTATGTGTTGAGGTAATTTTACTGTATTATGGTTGACTGATAAGATGTTTAGAATGGACTGAGGGGAAAAGTTATTAGTTTCCTATTGGATAGTTACCTTGTAGGTGTCCTACGGGATCACCACCCTTTTTGTGCATCCTTCGGGAGCACTAGACTGATATGTGCATCCTTCGGGAGCACTAGACTGATATGTGTTTCTGCAGAACACTAGACTGATATGTGTTTCTGTAGAACACTAGACTGATTTATGCGTCCTTTAGGGCGTTAGACTGATTATGTGTATCCTACGGGATCACAAAACTGTGACTGTGCAGGGTACTCCATAGGAAGTTAATAGTTTATTTTTCCTCTAACAGGACCAGTAGTGAGTCTCTTACTGAGTATGTTTATACTCACCATTTTATGTTTAACTATTTCAGGCAAAAGTAACAAGTGAGGTAAACCGACGAAGGACAAGAAGGAGACGTGATTGCCATAGGGGAACGTCTTTCAAATGCTTCAGCTTTATATTTTGCCTGTTTTTCTTAGTACATGAGGTTGTTTATTAATTTTGTGATGAAATTGAGTTTACGAATGGTTGTTTTGTAAACAATATTTTTAAAGTTTTGGTTATTTGAAATATGGCTCGACTTAAGGTTGTTTTCTTTGATAGTATGATTTCAAAAGAATTTTACTATATTTTGTGACAATCAAGGTCTCTTTGTCAAAATTAATGACTTCGACTTAGTTAGAAAAGTTGGGTCGTTACAATATAATAAGACATATATAATAACATACAATAACAAAAAAATATTTTTACTTCAGTCATGTGTTTTTTTTTTTTTTTATCATATAGTAATAATATGTTGTTAATCATATAAACATTTATATCTTAAATATGTTGTAAAACTGCAAATTATTTAATAATTAGTATTTAAAATATATATTTATACTGTAAATACTACTAAAATAGTAGAATATACATTTTCAATATATCTATAATTTGCAGCGAGAATATCATACATACATATTCTCACTTCATATAATTGTATACCTTTTATTTGTCATATATTTTTTAAATGAACAACATATACTATAATATACTGTAAAATATAATATGTTTGTTATGTGATTTAGTATATATATCCCTTCTTATTTACAACATAAATATTTAGTGACATATAGTTCAAATATTTTTTTTGGTAGAATGACAAAAAAAAAAAAAACATATTATTTGTTCTTTTCCAATTAGTAATGTTATTTGATTTATGTCTTCTGGTCATATTTTTAATTTTTGGTATTTTATCATATTTTTCAGTCATGTTCTTAATATTTTTTTTAATTACGACATGTTTCAGTCATCTTATTCATATTTTTGTTTAGTAAACTTTTCGTCAACTATAGGTACATCTACATACCACTATTTAATCTCACTACAAGAAATTTGGCCTTTAATGTCGGTTGAAAACCAACATTAATGGCCTTTAGTGTCGGTTAAGAACCAACATCTATGCTAGCGTTATTAAAGGCCTTTAATGTTGTTTTTGCTAGGTGTCTACCACTCCATGACAACCTTTATATATTACTTCTATTTCACCTACAAGGCAGAAGATCAACACCTACAAAACCAGCATACACTTCCACACATCCATTGAAAACCAATAATATTTTTAGCAATATAATTCAACACCTAACAAACCAACGTACACCTTTCCACACTTCCATCGAAAACCAATATTTCCATTTTACTTGCAAGGCATAAAATCAACACCTACAAAACCAACATACACTTCCACGGCAAACCAATAATATTTCTAGCTATAGAATTCAACACCTAAAAAACCTACAAAACCAACTTACACTTTACCACTCTTCCATGGCAAACTAACAATATTTCTAACTATAGGATTCAACACCTAAAAAATACTAATATACCATCACAGTTTTCCACACTTTCATATAATACAAGAGAAATATACATATCAATAAACACACTATATGCAACCATTATAAGTGATATTTATGTTATGTGATTTATCAGATATATACATTTTATTCATATTTATGTTATGTGATTTGTTACATATATACTACTACATATATACAATAGTACATAATTTGTAGTTGAATTTCATTATATATCACCGTATATATAGATGATGTTATCAATACATACATACATACATAAACATGTATTTAGTGACACATATAGTTCAATTTTTTTCCTTCATGCTTTGTATCATTTTTTTTTTATGTTTTCTCTACCAATTAGTATTTTCTTTGATTTCTTACATATATACTACTGCATAATACATTTAAACGTTCAGTTGGTCGACCAAAGAATATTACAATTTTAAAATGGAGTTCAAAAGATGCATTAAATGTGGTCGTTATGTACGTGTTCGTCATAACCGAAAGATAGGCAAAATTTTCTTATTGAACTAGTTTTTCATTTTTATTATTAGAGTTTTAGTATGTTGATTCAGACTTGTATTTGAAATATTCATATTTCAGTTTTTAATTTAGTTATTTTATTTTCATATTTTTTCATAAATTTTCATCTATGGTACTAATAAAAGTTTTTCATTTATTATATTTAATATTCTACTCTTCATAATCCCTATTGTTTCAAACATAACTTATTATTAATTATATATAACATGGATATTTGAAATAAAATACATAAACCATTTTAACAAATTGATAACATAACATTTAATTCAAAAAATATACAAATGTATTGTTTGATATATACTATTCATAAACCAATTTAACATTCAACCACCCTTTCATACAATTATTTGGACCTTCAATTCTATAATCAAAGTCCTTACATCGCAAACATATTCAATTTTCCTCAACATTACATATACCAAATATCAACTAATGTTTTAATGACATATATTACATATACTCATCATAATTTTTTTGTCATCCATGTTCCTATAAACATAAACAACTTTCATACATAATCACTATTGTTTCAAACATAATGTATTATTTACTATGTAAGATATGAATATTTAAATAAAATACATAAACAAATTGATATAAAATGGGTAAATTGGTCGATTGAGTTCTATATCTATATAAAATATTATTCAATTTAGGACATTTCTGAAAAAATTAAAAATTTTGAATCAATCTTATAATATAGCATTGCACTACAAGTGATCTTAGTTAAAAACCCAAAAAATGATAATGAATTTGAGACATTAGCCTTATTTGACTAGCCTACTATAGTGGAAAGCCCAACCTAAGAGCGGTAACCGACCTAAGCCCAATATAATTTGAAAAGCATTAACAAGATTGCTTAAACAAATATTTAGACAAAAGAGCTAAATTAACTATGAAATTTCATAAATGTCCTAAACTAAAATTTAATTTCTTAAATAGGAATTCGTATAGTTTTTGGACAATTATAACCTGATCATCATTATTATTAATTATATATAATATTTAAAATTAAATTTAAATTATTTCCTTATTCACGTTACATTTAATTTATTATGATTTTGATAACTTTCTTATTTAAACGTGTAACTTTATTATAGAAATAAATTAGAAATAGTTTTCTAATTAAGTATAAAAGAAGATATTTTCTAATATAGATTAATATAATAATTAATTATAATTGTATAACATATTATCCACACCACATTAACATCCTGAAAGCTTCCATTTGACTTCGGCAACCTCTTCAATTCTTTTGGTCTTTTCTTCCAGCAACTACTTCATATTTTCCATACTATTTACTTCATCCTTCAATTTCGTTCCTTTCTTCCATAAATTTGTGTTTCTTCAATATCGTTCTTCATTGTTTCCTATTTGGTCTTCGGTTTATTTTGTCCTTTCGTTCTCATCAAACTTTCAGTTAGTTTTATGTTTCAATTCGTTGCATTATTCGTCATTAAATTACATCGAACTTTACTTAGTACGAGCTAACTTTTTATTTCATTGTATTGTTTACACATATATACCACTCCATATATACAATATATACAATAACACATATATAATATTATATAGTAAGTCATCCAAATTTTACGCTTCGGTAATTTTTCATTCTTATACCGTAAACTACATAATTCCTTCAAAAATTGACTTTAAAATATATGCTTATATAGTAAATATTATTAAAACAGTAGTAAACTATAATATACAATGAAAATTTCTTACAAGCTTATTATCACTTTATATATTTTTTAAATTAACAATATATAATTTAATATACCCTTAAAAAAATAGTTTATGATGTGATTTATTATATATATATATACCTCATATTATGTACAATAAATATACGGTAATCTACATAATTCCGACAAAAATTTGGATTAAAATATATATTTATATAGTAAATATTACTAAAATAGTAGTAAACTACATATTCACAATGTATCTATAATGTATGGATACATCCATATTATCACTATATACATATATATATCACTTCATATACACAATAACACATATATAATGATGTACAGTAAGACCTCCAAACTTTTTCCTTTGGTAATTTTTAAATGAACAATATATACTTTAATATTATCACTTTATATATATTTTAAACCAACAATTTATACTTTAATATATTTGTAAAATACAGTAGTTTTGTTATGTGATTTAGTATATATATACCTAATCTTATTTACAACATTAATATTTAGTGACATAGTTCTAATAATTTTTTATAGGATGGCCAGAACCTTCATTATCTTTTGTTTGCTTATTTAGTTCACTAATTAACGAAGTATCTAAAATATATTCAATATACCAAAATATTTAGTTCACCGATTAATGCAGTGTCTAAAATATACCCAATATACCCTAATCTTCATATTTTTCAAAACATACAGTAGTAACCTCGAATTTTAGACCCAAATTCTATCGAAAAATACTATTTTTGCCAGTCATCAAATTTTTTCTTCTTCATCGCCAAAATCTCTCAAATTTCTCAGTATAAATGGTGGCTTCTGCGATTATAATGGAAGGAATATATCATGGTGTTCGAAGAAGGAAAGTTTGAATCGTGGTTGATTTCTTTCCTAAACCTTAACCCACGTTTTTTCTATTAATTTATTTTTATTTATAATCAATTTAATATTAGGAATTGGTATATATGTAATTTGTTATAACGCCCCAAACTCGAAGGTATTTTATTTTAATAGAATTATTCTAATTTGTTGAAGATTTATCTTTTTGAAAATATGTTGAAGGGGAGAAAGAAGATTTGAAAATGTATTAATATAATTATAAATATATATATATTTATTTTATATTTTTATTAAATAAAAGAAAAGAAAAAGAAAATTCTCTTCCTTCTTCCTCCCGTGCGTCCTCCATCTTTTCCTTCTTCTCCGTTCACCCTAGCAGCCACACGCTCCAGCAACCGCCCAATTCTTCTTCTCTTTTCTGCCTCTTTCGTTCGACGTCGACGGTCAGACCAAGCCGAAAACGAAAACCAGTCGCTGTCCCTCTTTTCTTTTCGTTTTCTACCGCCGGCCACCCCAAAATTTCTCTTCTTCCGTTTCTCTTTCTTTTCTAGCATACCCAGCCGTCGCTGCAATCGTCGGTCGCCATCTCTGTTCGCGAAGCAAGCCGTACGCGTCGCCTTGCAGCTGTCGTCCAGATCTGCGTCGTCGTGCCCCGTCCTAATCGCCTTTGTCTCCGTCGAAGCCAAGCCCAGCCGTCACTCGTTTCTTTCCTCTCCGTTCGTGAAGCCCAGTCGCCGCGTCAGATCGTCGATCGATTTTGAGGCAGCGCGCACGTCTCCTTCCAGCCGCGCGTTTCCTCTTCTTCCAGCAGCATGTTTTTCTTCTAACCGCGATTCACAAACCGACGTACACTCTAATATGTCTGCACGATGGTTTTTGTTTAGAATCGATTGCTGCTGCCCCTATTTTTACTGAGATCCGTCGAAGTTTTGTTGGTAAGATTGAAGTTATGAAATTGTAGTCGTTTCCAAAACAATTTAAGTATGGGTGTGATGTTTTCAAGGTGTTCAAACGTTACGGATGGGTTAATTGCCTAATTTGATAAATTATTCTTGAAGGTGTGAAAGGTAACTTTGGATCACTTAAATTCACAACCAATTTGTGAATTTTGATTTCGGGTTGCCCTTATTTGGATTGTTTCGTGGACGATAGTTGGTTAAGGAGCTTCCCTAACTTTGAGGTAAGGGATTTTCTACTGGACTCAACAACAAAATTAAGATACATTGACTAATTAAGATGTATTGACTGTATGGATCGAAATATTATATGTGAACTGAGTAGGGACGACAGTTATGATGTATGTTTGGATATTGACTTAAAGTTTAATGTTTGCTATGTTTGCTGTGTTTGACTGGGAGAAATTAATATATATATGTGCATGGGTTGATGTGGACTGTCGTTGAGTATATGTTGTGACTGTCTGGTTATGTATATGTACAAAGATAAGGATGTGGAAACGACTGAATCTCGTAGATGTTGCTTATATAAAGTGTGGATTTGATTAGTAGATTGATTGTTGTCTAGACTGAATGTATAATCTACTGTTATGTTGTGTGCTTGTGAACGGAAGAAACGTCATGGTTGTGCCCTTGGTGACTGAGGAGGAGGTTATGATTGTTTAGCTTGTTAACTGATGTAATGATATGTTTTTTTATTGACCTTGGGCTAAATTAGAGTAAGACGACTGTTTGAGGTTAAATAAGGAGTTTACGTGATGAGAATGTTTCACTGATCGGTGAATGACTGTTAAGATGTTTAGAATGGACTGAGGGGAAAAATTGTTAGCTTTTATTGGGATGTGTGCCTTGTAGGTGTCCCACGAGATCACCAATTATTCTGCACCTTCGAGAGCATTAGACTGATATGTGTTTCTGCAGAACACTAGACTGAAATGTACGTCCCTCGGGGCGTTAGACTGAAATGTGCATCCTACGGGATCACAAGACTGCGACTGTACAGGGTGTCCCAATAGAATGTTAACAATTTATTTTCCCCTGATGGGACCAGTAGAGGGTCTCTTACTGGGTATTTTTATACTCACCCTCCTTATGTTTAATTTTCAGGCAAAGGTGATAAAGACGGCAAACCGGCGAGGGGCAGGAAGGAAGCGTGATTGCTATAGGGGTTATTTTAATTTGCTTCCGCTTAATGTTTCGTTTCACGTGTTTTGTTTTAGTACTTGAGATTGTTTAGAAAATTTTATAAACTGTATTCACGAATTAGTAAACTTTTCTTGAAAGTGTTGGCTATTTTAAACAGGGCCCAAATATAAATTTTTGTTTTCTTTGAGACTTTGAAATTATTTGAGATTGAGATTTTGTGTAGACTCAGGTCTTTATTTGAAATTGATGACTTCGACTTACCTAGAAAAGTTGGGTCATTACAGTTGGTATCAGAGCCTAAGTTTTCGGTTCTGTAGACTGACTTACGATGTAAGTCTATGTTTTTGTGTCCCTATGGCTAACGCGACTCTTCGTCTCTCGTCAGGTATGCTTTATGCTTATATGTATGGTTTATTTGCATGACCTTGTCTAAATTAAACTAGTTTGCACGACGATAGACTACTTGCTTATGCTTATGATTAAGACTTTTTTTAAAGAGTGTTGTTGGTGGATAATAGGAATTATGCCGCCAAAGAGAGGTGTACGTAGAGGAGGTCGTAGAGGCCGGGGTAGAGGAGCCGTAATCAACCTACTGAGGGTCAAGCTGAACAGCGAATTCCTACTGCATCTGTGACTCACGTTGAGCTTGCTGCACTATCTGCTCACATGGAGCAGAGGTACACGGAGCTTTTGACGGCTATAGCTCAGAACCAGCAGGCACCTGCAGTTCCACCTGCACCTGTGGTTCCCCCTGTACCAGCAGCTCCACCTGCACCAGCAGCCCCTCCTGCACAAGGATTGGCTACACAACAGCCACAGACATTACCGAACCAACTTTCTGCTGAGGCGAAACATTTGAGGGACTTTAGAAAATATGACCCTCAGACGTTTGATGGGTCACTGGAGGATCCTACTAAAGCTGAGTTGTGGTTGTCCTCTGTGGAAACCATATTTAATTACATGAGATGTCCAGAGGAGCATAGAGTTTAGTGTGCTGCTTTTCTTCTGAGGGACAGAGGTATTATTTGGTGGAGGACTACGATGCGTATGCTAGGTAGAGATGCGAGACAGATTACTTGAGATCAGTTTAAAGACTGCTTCTATTCCAAGTTTTTCTCGGCTAACCTTAGAGACGCCAAAAGCCAAGAATTCTTGGAATTGAAGCAAGGACATATGACAGTCGAGGAGTATGACCAGGAGTTTGATATGTTGTCGCGTTCCTTAGAGGAACTTGAGATCAGGCGATCCTTTTCGCAGTTTCCAGCAGAGTTCTGGCGGGGCAGGAGACACTACTAGAGAGAAGCCACTATGCAATACGTGTGGGAAACCCCACCTGGGTCGTTGTTTGATGGGAACGAGAGTCTGTTATAAGTGCAAGCAAAAGGGACACATGGCTGATCGATGTCCCTTGAGATCTATTGGGGCTGGACAGAGCAGTCAGGGAGCGAGACCTCCACAGCGGGGTACAATCTTTGCCACTAATAGATCAGAAGCAGAGAAGGCCGGCACAGTGGTGACAGGTACATTACCAGTATTAGGGCATTTTGCCTTGACCTTGTTTGACTCGAGGTCTTTTCATTCATTTATTTCATCGCTTTTTGTGATGCATGCATGCTTAGAGGTGGAACCCTTAGATTATGTTTTGTCAGTGTCTACACCGTCTGGAGAAATTATGTTGTCTAAGGAAAAGATTAAAGCATGTGAAATTGAGATAGCTGGTCGTGTGCTGGACGTAACCTTGTTGGTATTAGATATGCGTGACTTTGATGTAATTTTAGGTATGGATTGGCTAGCTACTAATCATGCTAGTATTGATTGTTCTCGTAAGGAGGTTGTGTTCAGTCCCCCTACCGAATCTAGCTTTAAATTCAAAGGGGTAGGAACAGTAGTACTGCCTAAAGTAATCTCAGCTATGAAAGCTAGTAAACTGCTCAACCAGGGTACTTGGAGTATTTTGGCAAGTGTGGTGGATACTAGGGAAGATGAGACTTCTTTAACTTCAGAACCTGTGGTAAGAGAATACCCAGATGTGTTTCCAGAAGATCTTCCAGGACTACCGCCACATAGGGAGATTGATTTTGCCATTGAGTTGGAGCCAGACACTACTCCCATTTCTAGAGCCCCTTATAGGATGGCTCCCGTCGAGTTGAAAGAACTGAAGATACAGTTACAGGAGTTGCTTAAGGCTTTATTCGACCTAGTGTGTCGCCTTGGGGTGCACCAGTATTGTTTGTGAAGAAGAAGGATGGGTCGATGCGTCTTTGCATTGACTATAGAGAGTTGAATAAAGTAACAATCAAGAATAGATATCCTTTACCCAGAATCGATGATTTGTTCGATCAGTTACAGGGAGCCACGGTGTTCTCTAAGATTGACTTACGGTCAGGTTATCACCAGTTGAGGATTAGAGACCGTGATATTCCTAAGACTGCTTTTCGTTCGAGGTATGGACATTATGAATTCATAGTAATGTCTTTTGGTTTGACTAATGCACCTGCTGTATTTATGGATTTGATGAACAGGGTGTTTAAGGATTTCTTAGACACTTTTGTGATAGTCTTCATTGATGATATTTTGGTTTATTCCAAGACTGAGGCCGAACATGAGGAACACTTACATAAGGTTTTAGAGACTCTTCGAGTCAATAAACTGTATGCTAAATTCTCTAAGTGCGAATTTTGGTTGAAGCAGGTGGCTTTTCTTGGTCATGTGGTTTCCAGTGAGGGAGTTTCTGTAGATCCTACAAAGATAGAAGCGGTTACCAGTTGGTCTCGACCCTCTACAGTTAGTGAGGTTCGTAGTTTTCTGGGTTTAGCAGAGTATTACCGGAGGTTTGTGGAGGATTTTTCACGTTTGGCTACTCCCTTGACTCAATTGACAAGGAAGGGAACTTCGTTTGTTTGGAGTCCAGCTTGTGAGGATAGTTTTCTGAACCTTAAGCAAAGGTTAGTTACTGCACCGGTCCTTACAGTACCAGATGGATCCGGAAGTTTTGTGATTTACAGTGATGCTTCCAAGAAAGGACTGGGTTGTGTTTTGATGCAGCAAGGTAAGGTAGTTGCTTATGTCTCTCGTCAGTTGAAGAGTCACGAGCAGAACTACCCCACACATGATTTGGAGTTGGCAGCAGTGGTTTTTGCATTGAAGATATGGAGACATTATTTGTACGGTGAAAAGATACAAATCTTTACTGACCATAAGAGCCTAAAGTACTTCTTTACTCAGAAGGAGTTGAATATGAGACAGCGAAGGTGGCTCGAGTTGGTAAAGGATTATGACTGCGAGATATTGTACCATCCTGGTAAGGCAAATGTGGTGGCTGATGCTCTTAGTAGAAAAGTATCACATTCGGCAGCACTCATTACTAGACAGGTACCATTGCATCGAGACATGGAGAGAGCTGAGATTGCAGTATCTGTGGGGAGAGTCACCTCACAGTTAGCTCAATTAACGGTGCAACCGACTCTGAGGCAGAAGATTATTGATGCTCAGAGTAGTGATCCTTATTTGATGGAGAGACGTCGCCTTGTTGGAACAGAGCAGACTGATGAGTTCTCCATCTCCAAACCTTCAGTAATATCCTGCTAAACCTAGAAAACTACAAACCTCACTCACAGTAGAGGGTCAAGACCAACTTGTAATAGCCTCAATCTTTGCAGGATCCACATAAACTCCCTCACTAGAAACCACATGACCAAGGAAAGCTACCTGCTTCAACCAGAATTCACACTTTGAAAACTTAGCATAAAGTTTATTGGCTCAAAGAGTCGCTAAAACCTTATGCAAATGTTCCTCGTGTTCAGCCTCGGTCTTGGAATAAACCAAAATATCATCAATGAAGACAATTACAAAAGTGTCTAAGAATTCCTTAAACACCCTATTTATCAAATCCATAAATACAGCAGGTGCATTGGTAAAACCAAAAGACATTACAATGAATTCATAATGCCCACACCTCGAACGAAAAGCAGTCTTAGGAATGTCATTGTCTCTAATCCTCAACTAGTGATAACCTGAGCGCAAGTCAACCTTAAAGAATACAGTGGCCCCTTGTAACTGATCAAACAAACCATAGATTCTAGGAAAATGATACTTGTTCTTGACCGTTACTTTATTCAGCTCTCTATAGTCAATGCAAAGACGCATCGACCGATCCTTCTTCTTCACAAAAAGTACTGGTGCTCTCCAAGGCGACACACTAGGTCGAATAAAACCTTTGTCAAGCAACTTCTGTAACTGTACCTTCAGTTCTTTCAATTCAGTAGGAGCCATTCTATAAGGGGCTCTAGAAATGGGAGTAGTGTTTGGCTCCAACTCAATGACAAAATCGATCTCCCTGTGAGATGGAAGTCTTGGAAGCTCTTCTGGAAACACATCTGGGTATTCTTTTACCACAGGTTCTGTAGTTAAAGAAATCTCACCTTCCCTAGTATCCATCACACTGGCCAAAATACTCCAGGTACTCTGGTTGAGCAGTTTACTAGCTTTCGTAACTGAAATCACTTTAAGCACTACCACTATTTCTGCCCCTTTGAATTTAAAACGAGGCTCGATAGAAGTACTGAACACTACCTCCTTACGAGAACAATCAATGCTAGCATGATTAACAGCTAACCAATCCATGCCTAAGATTACATCAAAGTCACGCATATCCAATACTAACAAAGTTACATCCAGCACATGACCAGTTATCTCAATTTCACATGCTTTGATATTTTTCTTAGACAACATAATTTCCCCAGACAGTGTAGACACTAATAAAACATAATCTAAGGGCTCCACCTCTAAACATGCATATGTTACAAATAACGAGGAAATAAAAGAATGAGAAGATCCTGATTCAAACAAAGTTAAGGCAAAGTGCCCTAACATTGGTAGCGTACCTGTCACAACTGTCGCAGCCTTCTCTGCCTCTAATCTACTAGTGGCAAAAACTGTACCCCGCTGTGGGGCTGTCACTCCCTGACTACTCTGCCCAATCTCAGTAGATCTCAAGGGACAACGATCAACTATGTGTCCTCTGCTGCCTGCACATGAAACAAACTCTGGTCCCAACTAAACAACGGCCCAGATGACGCTTCCCACACGTGTTACACAGTGGCTTCTCTCTAGTAGTGTCCCCTGCCCCACCAAGATTCTGCTGGAAACTGCAAAAAGGACCACCTCATCTCAAGTTCCTCTGAGGAACTTCCACAAACCTCTACTCTGCTTTCCTTTTCTGATCAGACGACGTTTCCTTCTCAGAACTCTTTGCATGAACCTCGTCCTTTCCAATACTCATATCCACTGCCAAACACAGTGCTTCAGCCTGAGTGGTGGGATTTAGTGCTCCCACAAAGCCTCTGATCTCATCCCTCAATCCTCTAACAAACCTCTGAGCTCTGGCCTGCTCATTACCAACAAGCTCAGGGGCAAAGCACGACAGCATGTCGAACTCCTGGTCATACTCCTCAACTGTCATGTGTCCTTACTTCAATTCAAAGAGTTTCTGGCTTTTAGAATCTCTAAGGTTAGCCAAGAAAAACTTGGTATAGAAGTCGTCTCTAAACTAATCCAAAGTGATTTGGCTCAAAGTCCCACCTAACATACGCATCGAGGACCTCCACCATATGATACCTCTGTCCCTAAGAAGAAAAACAGCACACTCAACCTTATGCTTCTCTGGACAGTTCTTGTAGTTAAATATGGTTTCCACAAAAGACAACCACAAATCTGCCTTGGTAGGATCCTCCAGTGATCCATCAAAAGTTTGAGGGTCATATTTTCTAAAGTCTCTCAAGTCTTTCGCCTCGGTAAAAAGCTGGTTTGGTAGTATCTGTGGCTGTTGTACAACCGGTCCATGTGCAGGAGGGGCTACAGATGCAGGTGAAGCTGCTTGTGCAAGGAGAACCACTGGTGCAGGTGGAACCATTGATGCGGCGAAACCACTGGTGCAGGCGGAACCACTGGTGCAGGTGGCACCACTAGTGCAGGCAGAATCACTAGTGCAGGCGGAACCATTGGTGCCTACCGGTTCTGAGCCATAGCAGTCATATGCTCCGTGAACCTCTGCTCCATATGAGCAGCCAGTGCAGCCAAATCGCTTTGAGTTAGTGGTGCAACAGGAATTTGCTGTTCAGCTTGACCCTCAGCAGGTTGATTAAGCCATGCTTCTCTACCTCGGCCTCTACGTGCACCTCTCTTTGGCAGCATAATTCCTATTATCCACCAATAATTCTCTTTTAATAGTCTTAAACAATAGAGTAATTCATATAGTATAGTTTAACTTAGGCAAAGTCAAGCAAATAAACCATACATATAAGCATAAAGCATACCTAACGAGAGACGAAAGGTCGCGTTAGCCATAGGGACACAAAAACATAAACTTATATCATAAGTTAGTCTACATATGTAAAACTTAGGCTCTGATACCAACTGTAACAACCCAACTTTTCTAACTATGTCAAAGTCATTAATTTCAAACAAAGACATAAGTTTACACCAAAAAACCAAATTCATTTAAAATCAAACTCTCAAAGAAAACAAAATTTAAATTTAGGCTCTGTTTAAAATATCCAAAAACTTTTAAAGAAAGGCTTACAAATCATCAGTTCATGAATTCAGTTAAACCACAAAATTTTCTAAACAGTCTCAAGTACTAAAACGAAATAAGAAAAGAAAACATTAAGCGAAAACAAATTAAAATATTCCCTATGGCAATCACGCTTCCTTCCCGCCCCTCGACGATCTGCCTCCCTTGTTACCTTTGCCTGAAAAAGTTAAACATAAAAGTGTGAGTATAAACATACTCATTAAAAGATCCACTACTGGTCCCGTTAGGAGAAAAATAAACTATTAAATTAACTTCCTATGGAGTACCCTGTGTCCCAATCGTAATCCTTCAAACACGATGTGAATGATTGTGCGACACTTGTTCTAGCTCGACGAACAAGTCAGCCGATCAAAATCCGCAAATCGCGGACAACTTTAACACATGCTTCAACCTCCCCTCACGTTCTTGGAAAATATTTTTAGAAAACTTGAAAGATGATTAAATCGATTGAAAACATTGTTAAAACAAGCATTGAAGACTATCAATTGCAATAAGAAAGCATAGGTTGCAATGAGTACGACAAGGATTGGGCGGGGATTCAACAGGTATGACTCCCTTATAGTACATTTTTAACATTTTCATCTCTGGCAGACTTGCATATGAAAAATGCCGAAACGTCACACCCAAGCATATCGACTTAAAATTGAAAGCAACTACCTAAATTACATACAAGACATAAAGACAAGATAAATTGGGGCTAATCGGAGCATACGGCCATAGGTAAACACACCTTGGACAAGTATGTCCGTTACACCCTGCACAGTCACAGTCTTGTGATCCCGTAAGATACACATAATCAATTTAACGCCACGAATGACGCAAAAATCAGTATAGTGTTATGTAGAAACACATATAAGTCTAAAGATCCCGTAGGATGCATAAAAAGGGTGGTGATCTCGTAGGACACCTGCAAGGTAACTACCCAATAGGAAACTAATAATTTTTTCCTCAGTCCAATCTAAACATCTTAATAGTCATTCACAGCTCACTTAAATATTCTCATCACATAAACTCTTCATTTAACCCCTAAAGTCATCTTACGCTAATTTAGCACAATATCATTTAGAAACATATCAATACATCATTCAACAAACTAAATAATAATAACATCCCTCTCAGTCTACAGGGGCACAACCATGACGTCTCCTCCGTTCACAAAAACACAACCATAACAGTATATCAAACATTCAGTTTAAACAACAACCAGCCAATTCAAACCTATCCCTATATAAGAAACATCTACCGGTTTCAGTTATTCAACATCCATATGTGAATATATACATATCCAGTCAGTCACAACATGCACTCAATACCAAATCCACATCAATCCATACATAAATATATATATATTTTTCCCAGGCAAACACAATATACGCTAAACATTAAGTCTACATCCAAACGTATATATCATAACCACCATCCCTACTCAATTTCGATGTAACCATACAGTCCAACACAACTCAAAACTATAGGTGAGTCCAGTAGAAAGTCCCTTACCTCAAAGTTAGGTAAGCTCCTTAACCACGCTGAGGTCTACGAAAAACGAACCTAAACATTAACATAAATACTCAATATCTCTCTCCAACACATCATTCATTTAAAATCAACCTAATGTGATTTTTCACAAGTTACCCAAATATTCGCAAATCGAGCTCCAACTAAATGCAATGTTTGTTGTGAACCCAAAGAATTCAAGCGTTACCTTCAACCTAAGATCAAACAATGGTCAACAATTAATCCAACCAATTACTTGAGTTTGAATTGAAAACAACTACAACCCAAACTTCAATTTTTATCAATAAAATTTTAACCACTCACAGTAAAACAGGGGCAGCCGCAAGCGAATCTACATGAAAAATGTTGTACAAAATAGAACCCGCAACTAGCTTGGAGAAGAGGCTCGACACGCGCGCGGAAGACGTGGCTCGAGTAGACGTCGACTACGTGCGCGATGACGACCATGGCGTAACGTCTGCAGTTCGGGACGGTCGAAGGAGTTACGCGCCGAGGAGTCACGCGGTGGCTTCCCGAACGGGGACGGGCGATAGGTTTGAGGCGGCCGACGGCTAGGGCGAACAAAGAAGAGAAGAAGATGGGAGATGGTGATGGCGACTGGTAGGTCACGGGAAGAGGAACGAAAGAGAAGAAGATGGAGGGAGGGGGGCGAGAGTCTTTATTTTAAATAATAATAATATTACTACATTTCCAATTCTTTTTTCATCGACTTCTTTTCTTTTTTTCATTAAATAAATTCATTCTTCAAACTAATTGTAATAAAATAACACCCGACAATTAATAAAAAGAATTTTCAATAATAAAGTCATTTGATTTTTTAAAAATGTACCTTAAAATTCGGGGTGTTACACATATGTTAATTATTTAGCCTAACATGTTGTGTTAGTTATTTACATATGTATTAATGTGTTAATTCTTCCTCTGACATTCTTTTAATTAGCATGTTGTCTACTTTAATTACTTGGTACCATTTGGCATTTTGAGTTAATTTTTGCATCTCGTTAATTATATACTCCCATTTGGCCTATTGTTTATTAATTAAATAATCAGCATCGTGCGATCATTATTTGACATCCATTTGGCTATTGTCTTACTTATTTGCATCCAACATTAGCGACATCCATTTGGCTACTGTGTTACTTATTTACATCATGTTGCCTACTTTAATTACTGCGCACCCATTTGGTGTTCTGCCGTTAATTATTTGCATTTGTATTAATTAATTAGCATCTTTTTAATTAATTATTTGCATTATCTGGCATCCTTCATTCGCCCCTTAATTGAAATCATGCGATAACTACTCTGGTTCGGCCTGCCCTGTGCTGATTAATTATTTTGCATACTTCTGCATTAATTAATTATTTTGTATCATTCTCCATTAATTAATTATTTTGCATCATTCTACATTAATTAATTATTTTGCATCTTTTTGCATTAATTAATTATTTGCATCATTATGCATTAATTAATTATTTGCAGCTTTCTGAATTAATTAATTAATTAATTTGCATCTTTTTGCATTAATTAATCCATCCTACTGCATTAATTAATTATCTTATATCCTTTTTCATTAATTAATCATCTTGCATTCTACTGCATTAATTAATTATCTAATTATCTCTCTCAACATATTACCTTATTTATTTCACAAGTATTTCTTAAATTTCATAATGTTTTGTCATTATCATTATTTATTTTCAAATTTAAATATAAAAATCTAAATCAAAGAAGAAATATTATTTTTTATGAATTTTATAATTTAAATTCCATAAATACATGAAATTTCTTCACTTGAAATTTAATTAATAAATTGTCTTTAAAATTATAAACACATATCATATTTTAAATGGGGTAATGTTTTCTATGAATTTATTAATTCTTAGGTACATGAAATTTCTCATTAGACACCTATGATGGAGATTAAAATATCAAAGTTTAGTATTTTAATACTCTTGAGGTGAATATATATATATATAAATATTTTGAAACAAAAATAAATTTTATTTTCTTTAATGGCTCCTATATCACTCATAATTATCAATTCATGTTTGGGTTTTATTTTCTTTGATGTGAATTGATAGCCATGGGACATTTAAAAAAAAACCTAAATGAAAACTTTGTTTGGTGAACTTCTTTAATTTAGTTTAAAAGATAAAATTGTGTAACTATTTTATGGGTGTTATAGGGTGCTAACACCTTCCCTACACAACTGACTCCCGAACTTAAATCTCATGAATTTACATAGACCATCTTTTTTATTTTTTTTCTTTGGGTGACCAATCACACCTTAATATGGATGACGACGACTTCAAAACTATTTATTTATTGAAATTAAATAAACGATGGAGGTTGGCCACTCTGCATAGCGATCACGTCGCGACAGCTTGACGACTCCACTAGGGATATTGCAATGTGTAAGAGAGTGAGCCAGTACATTTTAACTTTTATTGTTACTATATTATAATATGTTGGTTCACTTATTCATTTATTTTTTAATTTGATTTATATGTAATATTTTGTACTATGTTATTGGTACATTTTTTTATGTCATCATGTACACAC
Organism: Cucumis sativus; assembly: GCF_000004075.3. Lineage (NCBI taxonomy): Eukaryota > Viridiplantae > Streptophyta > Magnoliopsida > Cucurbitales > Cucurbitaceae > Cucumis > Cucumis sativus. The sequence continues at coordinate 17,618,569 of NC_026655.2, read as the reverse complement.
ACTCACAAGCCCTCTACCCGAGCTACAACCTTAAGGACTAGAATTGAGAATGACGTAGTGTTGACATTCGAAGGGTTTCAACTCTCGTGCAGGCACTGAAAAATCCTCACTCATATTAGTTTTTCTATTATTTCTTAAATAACATTAGAATAAGTTTGAGGGTCTTTTTTTCCTAAGAGTTTAGATGATACCAACATCATGTCATTTTTCTGTCTAGCGTATTTTATCCAAAAGTCAAAGTGTGTAAATTATTTATTTTAACAAAGTTTCACATTTTCCTAAAATTTTAAATAATGCATATTTCCTTTATTTTTTTATAGAAAAAGTTCAATAACAGTATTTTCTATATCATTATTATTATTTTGAGTTTGATTTAAATTTTATTTATCTTGGTTACCTAGAAATTGGGTCTTTGGCTTCATACATACTTTAAAGGAGAGTAATGTTTACCTTGTAGAGATACATGAAAACCTTTACATTTTCTAAAATTGACTAAATATTTTTAAAAAAATCAAGCTAAAGTACATGAAAATCTTATTCTCTTTTCTTTTTTCTTACTTTTTAATTTTGATTTTTGATTTTTAATTTTTTAATTTTTGATTTTTTTTCTCTCTTTCTTCCTTTCTTTTTGGTTTTCAAAGTTTTCAAAATAATCAAAGGAAAATATAACTCGCCCTACTCCAATTCACCATCCTTAAAATACAAGGCATAAAAGTCGAATCATGGAAAAACAAGATAAAGACATGGATAAAATGAGACAAGATATTAATAATCTTGGGAAACAAGTTTAAAAAATACTGGAATTGCTTTCAGCAGAAAAAGAAAAAGTTGTCGTAGAAACAACACAATCAAGCAATCCAATTCAAGACACCAATGATCCCATTTATCCCCCAGGATTTACGCCACGAACAATTCTATGTTGCTATGAATGTTCCACAGTCTCAAACCACTCAACACTATGTTGCTATGAATCCGCTTTTTGATATTCCACATTCTATCCCAGATATAGAACAATTGGAAGTTCAGACTAAAATTCAAGACAATGGACAAAATGAGAATACTCCGGCTAAGCAAAAAACTAGATGTTTTGGAAGAAAGATTGCGAGCAATTGAAGGGACTGACATTTATAGAAATATAGATGCAACACAGTTGTGCTTAGTGTCAGACTTGATCATTCCAACAAAGTTTAAAGTTTCCAAATTTGACACATATGATGGATCATCATGTCGAAAGAGTCATCTTATAATGTATTGTAGAAAGATGGCAGCGCATATTAGTAATGATAAATTGTTGATCCATTGCTTTTAGGACAATTTGACTAGTCCAACTACTTGATGGTATATTCATGAATTAGATAATGCACACATTCATATTTGTAAGGATTTAGCTGATGAATTTCTAAAGCAATACAAACATAATATTGATATGGCTTCAGATCGTTTAGACCTACAACGGATGAAGAAGAATATGCTTTAAAGAATATGCTCAACGATGGAGAGATATGGCCGCAGAGGTTCAACCACCATTAACAAACAAAGAAATGACGTCTATGCTTATAAATACTTTACGGGCTCCATTCTATGATCGAATGGTTGGTAATGCTACAACCAATTTTTCTGACATTATTGTTATTGGTGAAAGAATTGAATATGCGTTAAAGCACGGGAAGTTAGCAGAGGCTTCAGGTGAGTATGAGGGATTAAAGAAAGGAGCAACATCTAAGAAGAAAGAAGGTGAGGTTCATGCAATTGGTTTTCTTAATTCAGGGAACCACAAATCGATTTTTGGCCAAAGAAAACAATCAAAATTTTTCTTCATTTATAAGCAATGTTTCTCATGTCCCTTATAACAACTATGTACTAGCTCACTCGTTCTTTGGAGCCCCAAAAACTGTTAATTCGAACTCTTCTTGACCATTTGTATAAGGTTAGGGTAGCAAGACCAACTCATAGACATGGCGATTTGATCCAATTCACATGACCTATATTGAGCTTTTACCCCAACTAACTCAAAATCGATAGTTAGCTCATATTCCAATGAATCTTATACAACCTCCTTATCGAAAATGATATGATTCAAATGCTCGATGTGATTATCATGTAAGAGGAGTGAGACACTCAACTAAAAATTGTTTGGCTTTAAAAAGGAAGGAGCAATCTTTAATTAATGCTAGATGGTTAAGCTTTAAAAAAGATGATGAGAAGCTGGATGTCAACAACAATCCACTGCCTAATCATGAAAATCCAAAAGTGAACACTATATATTGTTTGTTGAAAAGTGTAAAAATGAAGGTGAAACAGTTTATGCATGTCCACCTGATTTTGAGCTTAACAATTGGGAGGTTGTAGATCTACCTACATTTTCAAAAGAATTTCAAGAGTAATGATTAAGCTTTTGTTTGTCAAATTTCTTTTATTTTATAGCGACTCTACCCAAGGCCACAATATTTTGTTTGCTTTACAATATGAATGTAGTGTTTTTTTTTTTTGTTATTTAATGAAATCTTCACATTTTTCTTTCATTCTTTCTAATTTCTTCTTCTCTCTATTTCTTTCTTGAATATTGCAAATTAAAGACAAAAGTCCAAACCTTTTCATAGACAACATTCATAAAAACGAAGATGTTAGTAATTCCAGATGTACCCTTGATACCTTAATATACACTATGAAATCTGACAAAGAGAGTGACGATGAAGATGTTGGAGAAATATCCTAAGAATTGTTAAGAATGGTAGAGGAAGAAGATAAGGTCCTAGGTCCTCAATAAGAGCTAGTTGAAGTAATCAATTTGGGTTCTCAAGAGGAATCAAAAGAGGTAAAAATTGGCATATCAATGACTAGTGAAACTAAAAAAAAAAATGACCAATTTGTTACGTGAGTACTCAAATATATTTTCTTAGAGTTATGAAGATATGCCGAGGTTAAATACATATATTGTAGTGCATCGTGTTCCTTTGAAGCCAGAATGCAAGCCAGTAAGACAAAAGTTACGTAAAATGAAGTCTGATGTATTGATTAAAATAAAAGAGAAAGTACAGAAACAAATTGAAGCAGAGTTCATCACAGTCTCCAAATATCCTGAATGGGTGGCAAACATTGTTCCAGTACACAAAAAAGACAAAAAAGTGAGAATGTGTGTGAACTATAGAAATTTAAACCGAGTTAGTCCAAAAGACAACTTCCCTTTACCTCATATTGACATGTTGGTGGATAACACTACAAGATACTTAACTTTCTCCTTCATGGATGGTTTTTCAAGATATAATCAAATCAAATAAGCTGAAAAAAATAGAGAAAAAACAACATTCATTACCCTTTGGGGAACATTCTGCTACAAAGTAATGCCTTTTGATTTGAAAAATACTGGGACAACATATCAGCGAGCAATGATTACATTTTTTCATGATATGATGCATAAGGAAATAGAGGTGTATGTTAATGATATGATTGCAAAATCCAAGAACAATGAATATCATACAACTATACTCCAAAAATTATTTAATTGGTTGACAAAGAATCAATTGAAATTAAATCCATCCAAATGTACATTTGGGGCAACCTAGGGAAAGCTGTTGGGATTCATTGTCAGTGAAGAAGGGATCAAAGTAGACCTAGATAAAGTGAAGGCTATCATGGAAATACCATCCCCTGAAACAGAAAAAGAAGTTTGAGGTCTTATTGGAAGATTGAACTACATATCCAGATTTATCTCGCATTTGACACCAGCATGTGAACTAATCTTCAAGCTTTTACGTAAAAACAATCCAGAAAAATGGAATGAGGATTGTGAAGAAGCTTTCAACAAAATTAAGCAGTATTTGTAGAGCCCACCTGTATTGATACCTTCAACTCCAGGGTGACCGTTAATCTTATACTTGACAGTATTAGAAGGATCTATGAGTGGTGTTCTAGGACAACATGACTTATCAGGGAAGAAAGAACACGCTATTTATTATTTGAGCAAAAAATTCACCGATTATGAGTCGAAATACTCAATGTGAGAGCGAACTTGTTGTTCTTACTTCAAAAAATTCACCGTTTGAGGCAATATATGTTATATCATACGACATGGCTTATTTCAAAAATGGATCCAATAAAATACAATTGTTAGAAATCGTCATTATTTGGGAGAATTGCAAAATGAAAAATTTTATTGTTAGAGTATGATATTGTTTATGTTACTAAAAGAGCAATAAAGGGAAGCGCAATTGCCGATCATTTAGCTGCCCAACTAGTAGTAGATTACGAACCAATAAGGGTTGATTTCCCTGATGAAAACATATTTCTAGTTGAAAAGGATGCTACAGATCATGAGACATGGATTATGCTTTTTGATGGTGCCTCAAATGAGTTGGGACATGGGATTAGAGCTGCACTAATTTTCCCAGAAGGAAAGGTATTTTCCCTAATAGCTAAGTTATGTTTTGAATGCACTCACAATATCGTTGAATATGAAGCCTGTATTATGGGACTTCAAGCAGCAATCGACATGAGTCTTAAAAAATTGAAAGTTTTGGGTGACTCAATGCTAGTAATACACCGAGTCAAGGAAGAATGGGAAACAAGAGATGCTAAATTGGTGCCTTACAGCCAATACGTTGCAAAATTATCTCAAAATTTTGAGAAAATTTCATTTGACCATGTTCATAAGGAAGACAATTGGATGACAGATGCATTAGCCACCCTGGCAGTAATGTTTAATCTTAACCTTGAGTGTGAACTTTATCCAATCCAAATTACAAAGCAAGATGTGTCAGCATATTGCATGAATATTATAAATGATAATAAATCATGATATTTGGATATCAAGCAATACATAAAGTGTAGATAATATTCATATGGAGCTCCAGAGAATAACAAGCACACAATAAGAAGGTTGGCCATGAACTTTTTCGTAAGTGGTAAAGTTCTTTATAAAAGAAATCATGATATGGTGCTCCTTCGATGTGTTTGATGTGGAAGAAGCAAAACAAATTATGACAGAAATTCATGAAGGAATATGTGGAACACATGCAAGGGAATGTAAAAAAATACTTAGATTTGGTTATTATTGGACAACGATGGAATCAGACTGCATAAAATATACAAGGGAATGTAAAAAGTGTCAAATTTATATGGATAAGATCCGTGCAGCAACATCTTCATTGCATGTCTTGTCAGCACCCTGGCCGTTTTCTTTGTAGGGAATGGTTGCTATTGGACCCATTGATCCTAAAGCCTCAAATGATCACTGTTTTATTCTTGTAGCCATTGATCACTTCACTAAATGGATAGAGGCGGCATCTTACTACGATGTTACAAGAGGGGTGGTGCTCAAGTTTATCAAGAAAGAGTTTATCTATCGTTATGGTCTTCCAGAGGGTATTATTATAGATAATGCCAAGAATCTTAATAACAAAATGATGGACCAACTTTTATGGGCAATTCAAGATAAATCACAGAAATTCGACTCCATATCACCCCAACATGAATGGGGCAATTGAGGCAGCCAACAAAAATATTAAAAAAATCATTGGGAAGATGACAACAACATACAAAGATTGGCATGAAATTTTACCGTTTGCGCTGCATGGATATCGCACATCAGTTCGTGCTTCAACAAGGACAACACCATTTTCTTTGGTTTATGGTATGGAAGTTGTCCTACCTTTAGAAGTTGAGATACCTTCATTGAGAGTTCTCATGGAAGCTAAGTTAGATGAATCAATTGTATACGAGGTCGTTATGTGCAGTTGAATTTTGTTGAAGAAAAACGTTTAGCAGCATTAAGTTATGGACAACTTTACCAAAGAAGACTAATGTGTGCATACAATAAAAAAGTACACCCTCGAAGTTTTCGAGAAGGAGATTTGGTGTTAAAAAGGATACTTCAATTTCAAAAGGATCATCGAGGAAAATGGACTCCTAATTATGAAAGTCCGCTCGTGGTGAAATTTTTTTTTTCAAGAGGAGCTTTGCTTTTAACCAATATGGATGACGTTGAGCTAAAAAACCCTATGAATTTAGATTATGTTCGAAGATATTATGCGTGAAATCTTTTCATAGAAAGTTTCGTAGTGTTGAAAGAAGTCAATGTATTTCTTGAAAACTTACATTTAGTTCTTAGAATGTTATTTCCATATGTATAAACTTTTGCTTACCTCCTCTCTTTGTACTCCTATTCCAAGAATCATTTTCATTTCTTATCATATTTATCAAACATTTGTTTATTTGTCAATCCTTTCTTTCATCCTTTTTTGAAATGTCATCAAATTTATGCAAACATCCATTATTCATCAGTCCATTATTCTATCTATTTGTTAATTAACAAAGATTCAGTACAACTTATTGTATTTGCAAACCAAGTAAAAATTATGATTTTCTCTTGTTAAGACTTAAGAAAATATAGGTGTTTACAAGTCCAGACAAATGTTTTTATGATTGTGAGTTGCTACAATTGGAAGCCTACATCCTAAAGGATTCATGTTTTGTGAAGTTCAAGACTAAAACAACATTAGGTCTTTACAACATAGTACAATCTTTCGCAGTTTGGATTCATTTGTTTGATACGAAGAGTGGCGAGTTTGACAACTTAAAAAGTTATTGTGATACATATCTTATTCTATCCTATGACGACCATGCTGATAAATTGTTAATGGTATTGGTAAAATGGAGTAGTGGGCTATTTATTTTTTTGAAAAACACAATATTTTCAAATTAAATTTCAACTCAGTTTTAAAAGAAGGATGAGTCCACATTATTAAATCTAGCCCTAGAGCTAAAGTTGGTGTTTTTACAAATTTTGTTAAATCGAGCCCAAATATGAAGCTGAGACCGAAGCCTTTCTATCAAGTCCTTTCTCTTATTTATCAAACCTAGTCCTAGAGCTAAGGTTGATGTTTTTTTTTTTTCAAATTTGGTTAAATCAAGCCTAGATCTGAAGTTGAGGTCGAAGCCTATCTATCAGGTCCCTTCCCTTATTTATCAAACCTAGTCCCAGAGCTAAGGTTGATGTTTTGCAAATTTGGTTAAATCGAGTCCAGATCTAAAGCTGATGCCAAAACCTGTTTATTAAGTCATTTCCTTTATCAAACCTAGTCCTAGAGCTAAGGTTGATGTTTTTTCAAATTTGGTTAAATCGAACCCAGATTTGAAACTGAGGTCGAAGGCTGTTTATTAAGTCCTCTCCTTTATCAAACCTAGTCTTAGAGCTAAGGTTGATGTTTTTTTTTTTTTTTTTTAATTTGGTTAAATTGAACCCAAATCTGAAGCTAAAGTCAAAGTCTGTCTATCAGGTCATTTCCCTTATTTATCAAACCTAGTCCTAGAGCTAAGGTTGATGTTTTTTTAAATTTGGTCAAATCGAGCCCAGATCTGAAGCTGAGGCTGAAGCTTGTCTATCAGGTTCTTTCCCTTATTTATCAAACCTAGTCCTAAAGCTAAGGTTGATATTGTTTTGTTTCAAATTTGGTTAAATTGAGCCTAGATATGAAGTTGAGGCAGAAACCTGTCTATCAGATCATTTCCCTTATCAAACCTAGTCATATAGCTAAGGTTGATGTTTTTTTTTTCAAATTTGGATAAATCGAGCCCATATTTGAAGCTGAGGCCAAAATCTGTCTATTAGATCCATCATTTATCAGATCTAACTTTGGAGATAAGGCTGATATCCTTTTCATTTGATAGTTTTTTTCTTTCTTCCTATTTCTCTAAAAAAAAAAAAAACGACACAAATACTTTATATATTTCCTTTGTCTAACTTTAAATATTTTCAGAATGGACAAAGGGGGCAAACTGTAGATACCGTATTTTGTCATGCATTTTTTATTTGTTTATTTATTTATTTAATTTTTTTTTTAAGAATTTAAATTTGAATTTGAATTTAAATTTTAAATTTTAAATTTTAAATTTATGTTTTAAAAAAAATAAATAGAAACAAAAACATATTTAAAACTAAAAATAAAATAAAAATGTTGTTTCACCTCCCTATTTTTTCTCGACCATCTCCTATTTTTGTTTCCTTTCGTTACCACGCTCATACTTTCTCACTCTCTCACTTTCTCCCACTCTCTCACCTTCTCCTCTCTCTCCGTAGTTTGTACTCCACTTCACTATCTAAAAAACAATCGACCTTGCCCTATAAAAAGAGAAAGAATATTCTTTTTTGGGAGATTTTGGAGAGGAAAGGTATACGTAAAAAAGAAACTTTTTTCATCTGTTTGTGATTTGAGAAGAGATTGAGAAGATCAGGAAAGAAGCGTGCAAACCTGTTGGTAAGTTTTTATTTTATTTTATTAAATTCATGGTTGATGGTTCTGTGTTAATTATTTGGCACCCATTTTGGAGGTTGCGTTAATTATTGATTTGAAATTGTGTTAATTAAATTAGTGTCTTGCATCGTGGGTTAATTATTTGGCACCCATTTGGGTGATGTGTGTTAATTATTCATTGAATCACTAATTTGGCTCCTAGGTTAATTATTCATTTGATTAATATTTAGCCTGGTATGTTGGATTAATTATTTGCATATGTATTAATGTGTTAATTTTTCATCTGACATCCGGTTAATTAGCATGTTGTCTACTTTAATTACTTGGTATCCATTTGACATTCTGAGTTAATTATTTTCTTCTCGTTAATTATTTGACTCCTATTTGATCTCATGTTTATTAATTAATTAATCAGCATCTTGCCATCATTATTTGGTATCCATTTGGTGTTACTTATTTGCATTCAACATTAACATGTTGTCTTCTTTAATTAATGGGCACCCATTTGGATGTAGCTAATTATTTGCGTTTGCATTAATTAATTAACATTATTTTAATTATTTGCATTATCTGGCATCCCATTTGCTCGTTAATTGAAATCATGCGATAACTATCAAGGTCGGTCTGCGCTTATTCATTATTTTGCATCCTTATGAATTAATTAATTATTTTACACGATTAATTTTTTTTGCATCTTTCTATATTAATTAATTATTTTGCATCTTTTGGCATTAATTAATCATCTTGCATCCTACGACATTAATTCATTATCTTGCATTCTTTTGCATTAATTAATCATCTTGCATCCTACTGCATTAATTAATTCTTTTCTATTTTTAAATATTCCTTATATTATCTATGTATTTTATTTTATGTATTTATTTTATCTTTACCTTATTTATTTCACATGCATTTCTTAAATTCCACGATGTTTTGTCATTATTATTATTTATTTTCTAATTTAAATATAAAATTCTAAATCAGAAAAGAAGTATTGTATTTTATGGATTTGATAATTTAAATTCCATGAATACATGAAATTTCTTCATTTGAAATTATTTAATAAATTGTCTTTAAAATTATAAACACATTTCATATTTAATAAGTGGTGAGTAGTGTTTTCTATAAATTTATTAATTCTTAATACATTAAATTTCTCATTAGACAACTATGATGGAGATTAAAATATCAAAGTTTAGTATTTTAATATTCTTAGGATGAATATATATATAAAAAAATCTTTTGAAACAAAAATAAACATTCATTTTCTCCTATGTCACTCATAATTATCAATTCATATTTAGGTTTTATTTTCTTCGATGTGAATTGATAGCCACGAGACATTTAAAAAAAAACCTAAATAAAAACTTTATTTTGTGAATCCCTTTAATTTAGTTTAAAAGATTAAATTGTATATCTATTTTATGGGTGTTGTAGGTGTTAACACTTTCCCTACGCACAAGTGATTTCCGAACTTAAATCTGATCAATTTAAGTAGAACATCTTTTTTTTGAGTGACCAATCACCTTAATATTGTTGGTGGGCAACTCTAAAATTATTTATTTATTAAAATTAAATAAACGATGGAGGTCGACCGCTCTGCGTAGGGATCACGATAGAAGGAACAAGATTGAATTTCTTACCATAAACATAATCACGGGAGAAATGCAAAATAGGAAAACCATTTCCCTCCATAGTAATATTCAAACTGAGAGCTTGAAAAAGACGAAGCTCATCGCATCGACAAACACATAATTTACATTATAGTTATATCAACAGCCTCCCTCCATTGTAGATTGGAATTATTCTCCATCTGCTAAAACAAATTAATTCCCGAATCCTACTACAGTTTGCCATTTTATACTTGCTGCTCCATTGTCCTCATGTTTGAACTTCCAGCACCTGTTTCTGTTTGTTTTAATTTTGGAACCAAATCTCTACACCTTTCTACTCCTTCATCTACTGATAAATAGATGTTCTCTTTCCCGATTGTGTCTGTGAATTTTGAAGCTATCATCTTCTCCATCACTACAATTCTTGGGTTTACAATTCCCATCTGTTCATCATCAAATTTGACATTGATTCATTTTCTTTTTTATTACAGGGAGGAAACAGTTGGTGGGGTAGTGAGAAATTACCTGGATTCCGTTTGCTTGTAATGATCTACGAATTTCGATTAGCGTTTCAAGCCCTGTCATGTCGATTGAGGTGACCCCTATACAAACAAACAAACAAACAAACTCCATAATTTGTCAAATGTTTGGATCTGGAAGGAAGGGGTTTTTGTAGCTTTATTACCGCTCAACTCCAAGAGTACATGTTCCACAGGTCCATCCTCGAAATTGCCCTGCTCATCACGAACCCATCTGAAAATCCTATTGAGAAACCAAGAGAATTGGGTGTTTAATCAATGACAACATGTTTGTAGGTAAAGTGTTCGATGAATTGCGGCAACAGACTTTTCCATTACCTTTCTGTGATGTAGTTGGAGTTGGCATAATAAATAGGGGAACCAAGTTGAAGAACAATAATCCCATGGTTTCTAGTTGCATTAGGATATTGCTCCACATCTCTGTACAAATTGGAGTTTGGTATTTTGCCGAGCTTGCAAGTAGCTGGTCTAGCCATGTAAAGAAGAGCTCTCAGCAAAGCAAGTCCCACCTGATCAAATACCAAATCATAACACACCAGGAATAAGGTTAGATAAGGTTTGAAACTCGTTGTTGGTTATGTTATTATATAAGAGAAATTTACTGACCGAAAGCATGATTCCAATATCCATGCTTAAGAAAGCAACACCCAAGAAAGCCGCCATACAAATGCAAAAATCAAATTTATCAACTTTGAGAAGATGATACATTTCTTCATATTTGATGAGACCAAGCATGGCGGACATTATAATGGCGGAAAGGGCGACAAGAGGTGTGTAGCTGAAGACAGGAGCTAGAAAGAGGAGAGTGAGAGCCATGAAAATTGCCATAACAATGTTTGACATTGCTGTTCTACACCCAGCATTGAAGTTCACTGCAGTTTTTGAGAATGGCCCTGAAAAATTAAGAAGAAACAAAAACCAAAGTCATCCCATTTGATCAAATTCTCTTTTTTACGTTGTGTACTGTTATTAACTCATATTACCAGTGGTTAAGTAGCAGGAAGTGAAAGATCCCACTATGTTCATCAAACCAAAGGCTATCATCTCCTTGTTCCCATCGATTTGTTCATTTTTTATTATCGCAAAGCTTCGACCAATTGCTATTCCTTCCTGTGAAATAATTAGGCCATCACTTAATAAGAAGCTTGGAGAAGTCGGAAAGTAGAGAAAGGGAAGGGAAAGAACTTACAGCCAAAGCAATAAGGCCAGTGATTAAGCCAGTTTGTACTACAGCTGATAGATATTTGGAATCAAAGTTCAAGAAGTGAATAGAAATAGGGTTTATCCCTTTGCTCAAGTGACCCACCTGTGTAGTGAAATTAAGTCAAAACAATACGAAGAATTAAGCACAGATGAACAACATACACAGAAAGAGAAATGATCGTACAGTTAGGATTCCATGCTGACTTCCCTTGATGAAATAGGCAAACAAACATCCTACTATCACTGTCACCATAGGAGCCATAGCTGACACCCAAAAGAGCTTTGGTTTTCTGTTTCTCTGTTTTTTTTTAAAAACAAAGTGAGAACAAATAAATCCATTTTCATTTTGACGATAGAGAAGAGAGAAAGATAGAGAATGAGAAAAATTACTTACCAAGTACCTTGTAAACTGGAGGAATAGAAGGAAAACGACACCCACAAGAGCACTTTCCCATTTCCACTGAAACAAAAAACAAATGAAACGAATGGATATAGAGGAAAATAAAGATTGTGACTCGACTTCTCTCCATTTTTGGATAAAAAAGAGTAACAAACCTCTTTTCTAAGAGAGAAAACGGCATGAAGTACAGAGTAAACGTCAGTTTTAGAGGTGAAATGAGTTAGTCCAAATATCCCCTTCAGTTGTTGAAGACAGATGATCACAGCCGTTCCTCCCATGAATCCAAGGATTGTGGAGTGCGATAAGAAATCCACTAAAATTCCGAGTCTGCCCATCAAACACAACCATTTGAAATTCCAATGTTTTTTTTTTTTCTTTTCCAACTAGATTGATTGTAGTTTATACTTTCAACTAACAAAAGTTATTTTTAAGCTTTTATATGTTTGAGTTTTAAATCGTAGGACTCGGTTTTTTAAATATTTTTAAATCTTTATATGTTTGAGAGTTTTAAATTGTAGGACTCAGTTGTTACAATTAAAAGTTTAAGAGTTCATCTAATTAAACTTCAATATTTATAAGTTTGAGGTCTAAACGGACAGTTCTTCCAATTAAAAAATTTGAGAGTTCACATTACCCTAGATTTTCATTTTTGCCATCAAAAAGTTAAGAGTACAACTATGAGTAATAACCTTATATTTTCATGGGTAATTTTGGGTAGGACTGATTTAAGGGTGATTTTTACTATTTGTCCAGTCGGATGGTACCTTAGAAATCCTAAGACGGCCTGCATGACGCCGGTGACAAAGGTGGCGGTGAAAACCAAATGAAGATACAATGTGGGTTCTTCTTCCGGCGAAGCAACTGCACCAATAGTTTCGGATATGAGCAACGAACAAGCCGCCACCGTTCCCACCGCCAGATGTTTAGAGCTTCCAAACACCGCGTATACAAGGGGCGGAACAAAGCTAGAATCTGCCATCGTCAGAGAGTAAAATAAATATAAAAAGAAAAATGAAAAAACAGAAGAAAAAGAAAATGAAAAACAAAATTTAATAATTAGTGTAAAAAAGGGGTACTAACAAAGGCCGATGATGGGGGTAGAATGCCAAGTTTGGCATAACTAATGCCTTGAGGAATAGCAAGGCTGGTAATGGTAATACCAGCAAGCAAATCATATTTAAACATATTCAAATTGTATTTAGGAAGCCATTGCAAAATAGGTATGAAGTATTGAAATCCCTTTTTCACTCTATCCATTGCCCCACTTTCATCTCGAAATTGTTTGAAGGGATCATCAGGGAAAAACGTCTCTTTCAGATCCGATTTCAGCTTCTTCCCAAATGGCCTTGGAGCACTAAAGTTCACATTTTCACCATTTTTTAAAGAACCCATTACACAAATTAAATAAAGAAATCCAAAAGAAAGAAAGAAAGAAAAGAACAAAAGAGAGGAATTTGATTAGAAAAGAAGAACAAGTTGAATGTGATCCATGAAGAGAGAGGTGTTATATAGAGGAGAAGAGGATGTGTTAGTGGAGAATGATATGGGGATGAGAAGGAGACGATGGTAAAAAGAAGAAGGGATAAGATAAATATGAAATTTATTCCCAAATAAATAGGGGAGAAGGGAAAACTTCCGAAGTGGATTACAACTATTGAAACTAAAGGAATAACAAATGGTAAAAGATCAGTTCTGGCCTTTTATCCTTCAAAAAATATAAATATAAATATAAATAAACAACAAAAACAATAATAATAAATTGGTTTTAATAGCTAATACCGTTTTTTTCGAGCATGTGTCAATGTTCTGGAAATGGTTTTTTTCTAATCTGGGAAAATTCATAAAGTTATTTTCGTGGTGATTTATAATCTTGGAATTAAAGGAAGGGATTAAAACCAAAAATTGAAGGCCACACGAACTGGTGATACTGCACGCCAAACCTTTCCCTATTTGCCATGCATTTTCCTAATAACAAAGTTTTCGTTCCTTCTCATTACTATGTTTTCTGTAATAATCTAAATCTTTTTGTCTCAACCTACTAATACACAATTAAAGCTTGATAGGTTTATAGTTTAATGCATTCGTACATATACAATAATACTACAAAAGTACTTCTACTCCCTAAACTTTTATAAAAATTAATTATTTTTTCTATAAATTTTGGTTGTTAATGATTTTGTCCATATGTATTCTTAGTTTTCTCACATTCATACAATTTTTTAACAATTTATTATTATCATTTTTCTTGGGACTATATATATATTAGTGATGATTATGTCTATCCTAAATAACTTCTTTTTCTTTATATTTTTAATTTTTTAAATAATGTTTCTATGTCCTATTATTATATAACTGTTATCCAATACAATGGTAAGAAAAGCAAAAAAAAAAAAAAAGTAAAAACTCATATTCTAAAGTAATGAAGTAGTTGTGGTTACAACAAGTAAAAGTATATTTGATTAACAACCAGTAAAAGAATTTCAAATAATTATGTCATTTTATCCGGTTGTGAAAAGTTCATTTTGAAGTATATTAAGAATGGAGATTAATTTAAAAGTATATTTGATATTTAAATATTACTATAAGAAAAATGGCACATCATGATATTTAAAAGTTGTTTGATTTAATATATTCTTGATAGTTTTTTTTTGTAATTATTGTATTGTCGGTAAAGGTATGATTATCTATGATAAATTAAAAAAAAAGTTACAATCTGTATTTTCATGACAAAAGAAAAATGTCACATGTTAAGTAGTATTGGCAATTAATGACTGTTATTTTTAATATGTTAATTATTGTCATCAGTTGATGTATTCAAGTAATTAACTATGTTCGTTTTCATTTGACAATTGTTATAAAATGTCATGAAATTGTACAATTTGACATTGTTTTTTCTTGTCAACAATATGTCCAACATGACTATCATTGTATTCCAAGAACATCTTTACCTTGACGTTTCTTTTTCAACTTAAATGTCATATACTTCTATATTAGTACATTTTTTTATCGTCAAGAAAATACATTTATCTAAATGTTGTTATTTCTTGCAGTGTTGTGATCATTACACATATAACTTCAATTACAAAGTACTTTTAATTTCATACCAATATGGAAACCTGAACAATAATCAATGCTTTAACATGAACAATTATCACACACTTTACATAATATTTATACAAAAAGTTTGACTAATTAATAATCATTTTTGGTAAAAGGTTTACAAGAATCTACATGTAGTAAAGCACGATAAGTACAATGACAATAGGGATACAATATATGTGTTTACCTATCATATGTTAGTAAGTTATTAAAGTCATCGATCTTTCCTAAAAAATTGATGTCATAATGCACACCAAAAAGTAAAAACACGTGTAATGCAAATTTTCTCTTCTATAGTCACATTCATATCCCCTTTATAAAAATTCATTATTGTGTCAAACGAAAGTCAGATGTGTTTTTCTGGTTGAAAATTTGACATTATAATCAAATTGACCTATGGTATATGAGAATATTCCAACAATATGTTGACCTCGATAGCTTGATATTCTATTTTTACATGATTGTTTTTGTGTTAATAAAAATAGTTTAATGTTAATAAAAATATTTAACATTCAATTTTACATTATATATATAATTGTGAGGGTACATTTACTACAATTTTTTTTTATCACATTATCGAATTAAATAATTTTTTAAAAATGATTAATACCACATGTGTGTTCTTTGACTAAATCATATATATACATATATCAAAGTGAACTTAACTTATTGGTAATTGATATGATGCTCCATCATGAAAGTAAAACGTTTGATTCTCTATCTTTGGTTTTGTACAAAAAGAAAGCATATACACATTTTATTATGAAAAACACATCCTCAAAATGTTAAAAGCCTCTCTGGATTAGCTTGGAAAACTTTTTTTGTTTCATTTATACCTTTTGTTTTTTCAGTTACACACTCTTGATACAAAAAAAAAAAAGGTTAAAATAAAAAGCAACCTTACGTGAAAACTGTTTATATTCACAAGTTTGTTTGTGTTAACGTATGCATGTCAAATCACTGCAAAAAGAATGATTATAAAAAATTGAAAAAATAATTTATAATAATGGTCGTTAAAATTGGTCGCTTGTAGTGGTCGTCACTGACATTGGTGGTGGTGTGAATGTTATAGTTGGCCAAAGACGATAGTGGCCATAGTTGATCATCGGTTACAGTCGTGGTTGAAAATGACCATCATAATTTAGGGTTTGGTCGTGGAAGGTGGACTTTGAAAATTTCACAAGATAGGTAGGGGGTGGTTACTAGAGGATAGTGTGGTAGCTACAAATAGATACAGGGAATGTCAAGTAGATATCGAAGCATTTAGAAAGTTTTAAGAATTACAAAAGGTTAACAATTAATCATTAAAAAATAACTTTAATTTCTTTTTTTTTAGAGTTTCTCTTGGTACTTCCATTTTTTCTAAAGCTATTTTTGAGGGGCTGTTAAACACTCAACTCTTTTTTTCAAAATAACCTTTACCCCTCCAAATTAAGGAATTAAAAAATTAAACCAAAGATACCCTAACTTTTAACTTTTTTTTTTTTAGCAAAAGGAATGGATCAATACAACTCATATAATTAATAATAAAATATGAATAGTTATTGTTAATGTTTTTAGTTAGCTGTAGAAATCTTCTTTTAATGTCTTATTGTTATTTTGTTGCCTTGTTAAAATCAAAACTTTTCTTTTTGCTTTGGTCAATGTGTTGTGGGTGGTTTTTATGAGCAGGTAATTGTCTTTTTGTTTTTGGAATTGTGGTTCTTTTAATAGTTGTATGTTTTTCTTTTGGATGGTAACAAAGAAAAAGAATTAACCTTGAAAGTGAGGGACGGTTGAATGCTCTTGGTGTATGTCCTTTCATGTTAGATAAATTTCTATAAAATATTACATTGTTTACATACTCGACAAACAAATAATATAAAAAGGTAAGATATAGAAAATTGACCAAATTTACGTGATTTATTGAGAATGCATGTGTTAACTACATCTTAGACGGAATGTACTTACTAAAATTACCAATAATTAAATAAGTAAAAATACGAAATATACCCACGTTAAGCATAAATAAAAAACCTTGTAGTTGATGACTCATAAGAGTTATCTAACAAATTCAAACCATAAAAGATTTATTTTTGAAAAAGAATAATAAAAGTTAGGAAGAGAGTCGTTTTAAGAACTATTGATGAGAGGATAGAATGTAAAAAACCGACAATGTTATTATTTTATTTTTCATGTAAATCCAAATAGCTTAACTAAATGGGGTACATTAATTAACTTCTAAAGATGCTTTGTCATTCGTTTAAGTAAGCTAAGGTATTGATGAGCATCTTGGAATGCTTGACTATTCCAAGATTACCACGAACCAACCACCAGAATTTTGTTGACAAAATATATACTATAAGAATTTTTTACACAAATTTAGGAATCTTAGTTCTTTTTATATATATATAAATATATATACACACACCATAAATCTTAATATTCTGATTGAAATGATGTGTTCATTAGCTTATTTTTGTAAGATATCAGAATTGGCTCTATTGGTACTTCTAGGATTCCTTTTTCTTGGTTAAAGAAATTTGAATTCCTTTTAAATCCAAAAAAATATTTTAGAGGTTAAATATTTGGATGAACAGTGAGCATTTCCAGAAAATAGAGATCTGATTTTCTGCTTTTTTTTTTTTTTTTTTTAACTTCCATGCTATTGTGAGTGTATCTTTATGGAAGATTCCATTTCTTTGTTGGGTGTGCATGCTTCAAAGTTGTGTTAATTTTTAGGAGGTGACGACATACACGATTTAGCACAAAGATCATGATGATATTTGTTTTCAAGGCTATGGAATCTTCTACAACACAACAACGGTGATTCCTATCAACTTGAAAGCAAAATTTTCCACTCATCTTCGCTCCAAATGTAATGGCAAAGTTCTTCTACATCTATCAAGTTTAGAGTTCCTGAAGGGATTCAATTATCAACACTAGTTTTTGAAGCTTTTAATCTTCTTTGGGCAGTTAGTAGTTGAGTACATCTTGATCACTAACCGAGAGATCTAATGAAGGTACGATAATTTAACAAGATATCAGATCTCTGAGCTAGTCTAAGCAAGCATTCCACTCAAAAATAAAATTGAGATTTGACGTAAGAATAGACGTAAAAGGAGCACCATATCTTGAGGAGCATAAGACATTGAAAAAAATCAAAAGAAATCGCAATATTTATAAGATAGATGAGTTATTCAACTTATCATTAATTAAAAAGTCTTATTATTAATTAATTTTAAGATGAAATTCAGGCATGTTTTCTAATTCTTTTTATATATTTTATGTTAAATTAAAAAATAACTTCTAAATCTTGAAGTTTATGTCAAAAGTGGCTCTAAACTTTCGAAAGTTTAAAAAATATTCTTAAACTTTTTAAGAAGTGTTCGAAAATATCTTTACCGTTAGTTTTGGATGAAAACTGTCACTCCTTTGTTTAAAAAATATCTAAATTTTTGAAAAGTTTCATAAGCTGCATTAACCTTTAAAAACAAAAAGTTAAAAAATAATCTTATTAATTCAAAATATACACCAATTTTCTCACAAATAAAAAAAAAACTAATATTAAACGGTTTTCGTCCAAAACTAATTGGAAGAGGTAGTTTTGAATGATTTTTAAAAGTTATTTTTGGACCTTATCTACCTCCGGTCTATATTTTATACATAGATATGTTTAGATGGTTAAGAATGAAAATTAATATATTGGTCTACATCAAAAGTTTTAGTTATTTTTTCTTTGAATGTTGGTAATTTAGCTTATATTCCAAACTATCCCTAATAAGATTTTGGATCTTTTATTATAAAAAAATGACGTGGAATATATTCCTTGGTTACACGTTTGATTGCCTTACAAGAAAGAAAAACAAGAAAAAGATAAACCAAAAAGATAAATGAAAGTTAGATATTTGATATTTTGAATTTTGGCACTTGAATGGCAAACTCGTTTGAAGTAGGAAAATTATGACAATTGAATATGCTATTTTGCACGTATATAATTCAAGTTTGATATTTTGTCAATACGATAAAAATTCTAAATCTATATTTGAAATTATTTTTTGTTCCACATTTACTATAAACAAATAATATTGTTAGATAGAGAGAAAAGACAATTTTTCTCATGTATATTAAGATACCAATGGAATGATGTGATGTCACTCTTGTTCAACTTTCTTTTTTCTTTATCCCACTTGTGATTTGTTTCCATTCTTTGCACATGGAAAAGGAATTTGACAGATGTTTTGGTCATGGAAAGATCAAAACAACTAAAAAACCTAGTTAGAAAAGAGACAGTGAAAGGTATGAGAAAGAGAGTAATAAGTTTAAAATGCCAAAAATTGGACAAAAAGGGTATGGAGGCAAAAAGGGTTTTGAAATTTGAGTGCGTAAAAGGGAAGAAGCATAAACATTTTCAACGTAATTAAAGGCTCCAAAATAATTAGAGCAGTTTGGTGTGGGTGGAAGGAATTTTTAATATCCCCTTTTAGATAATTACTTTATTATTATTATTTTTTTTTGTAAAATTAATATATTAGAAAGAAAAATTGGATTTCAGTACTTCTAACTTTAGGAATGAGATAAATTCTGCTAATTTTAATAATAAGATAATGTGCCTCAGCTACCCACCATCTTTTTGGTTTCTTTCATTCATTTTCTTAACGAAGACTGAAATGACAATAATATACATTATTTGGTTTAGTATATAGATAATCTTCAAAAGCTGATAGATGTTTGAGATTCAAATGAATGTGGAATGTAAGATGTACATGAATACTAGAAGTAAATTTGTCAAAAATGGTTAAATGAGCACAAGGATTTTTGTCCTTTCAAATTAATTAACTTAGGTTTAATAATGGTTTTTGTTTTCCATATATATTTTAATTTATGTTCATTTAGGTTCCATTTGTCAATTAAAATTTAAAATTTTGTTTAAGAAAATAGGAAAGTTAATAGTCAAATTATAAAAACAAAAGTTACACATTTTTTAATTTAAACAACTCAATTTGATATTTACAACTTTATTAGATAAAAATATTGCTTAACAATAAAACGTAGACAGAAAATAACTTGATTTAAATTCAAATTCAGACAGAGACATTTTTAAAAATAGTAAAATAAATTAAAATATTTACTAGTTATAACAAAATTTTGGAATCTATGAATAATAGTCTTTTTTTATTATTAACATATCAATCACTATTAGTGATAAAATTTGTTATAGATTGTAAATATTTTATAAAATTTATTATTTAAAAAAAAAATCATTTAGAAATCTATTTACACGTCTTTATAGTTACAAATTTTACTATAACTACACTTTGAAAATTTAACAAGTAGTCCAATACTTGGAGAAAGAAGAAGGTATTTTAATGGGACATGTGAAGATTTGATTCACACGATTCATTTGCATTGCACAAAGACATTCCGAAATTTCCCTTTTTTGACCTTTTGAGATTTTAATAAATTTAAAAGGAATTTGGTTACATTCCCTAATGCGAATAATTTTAAGAGACTACTTGTTGGACTTGTCTAACGTGTCAATGATCTTTATAGATTTGGTGATATGCTTTATTGAACACTCATGCTCATTGGTTTATTACCTTATTCATTTTTTTTTTAATAATATAAAATAAAATGTTTAGATTTAATTAGTTTTATTATTAACTAACGAAATTCATGGGTTAAAGAGAAATTGGGTGAGTGAAAAGAAAAAAAAAAAAAAAATCATAACACCTCTTTTTATTGTATATTACAAATATGACTAATATGACAAGTAATTAGATATATCAGACAAGCTGCTCACTTCTAAATTTGCTACTTCTCCAATTTAGAAAAGCGAAAATGTAGTGACATTTTTTTTTCATATAAGAAAATATGTATTTTTCGATGTACAACACGGACATCGGGAAAAAAGCTTCTCCCGACGTTGTAGAAGCTTCGTCGGTAAAGGTTGATAATCTCGATGTGACATAAGGCGACGTCGGTATAAGGTAATTAAATAAAAAACTTATAAACTTCTCTGACACCGTTATGCAGGGCATTGAAAGAAGTTTATAATTTTTTTTAATATATTTAACTTCTCTCGACGCCATGTGTAATGACGTCAAGAGTTATTCTTTAAAAACCCATTTTCTAGATATGTTTTACAGATCTGAAAGGCAGCCGAAAGAGAGAGATTTCAAACTTCTGAAAGAGGAAGAAGACTCGTGTCTCCGTCCACTGTCCGATTTTCACCGTCAAACTCTAACATCCGGCCTTCACATTCACTTGCCACCCCTCGCCGACAGTAAACCATTCTCGTTCTTCCTTTTTTCCATTTTATTTTGGTTTAGAAATTATAAATATTATTAAATTTGTGACTTTTTTGTGTTTTTTTTTCACTTGTCACCGCCGCCAACCCAATGGTATGAAATTCCTTTGTATCAATAATGTGTAAACTATGTTCATTTTGTTGTAGATTTGTTGTTGATTGTGTAAATTTTGTTTTTATTGTTGATTTTGTTGTTATTGTTCTTTATATTCTTGGTTCTCCCTTTGGGTGCCACCGTCGCCCTTATCTCTTCCGGTTAGTTATTTATTTAAGTTAGATTTTTAATTTGCTCTAAAATCCTAAATCCTACTTCTAATTTTGTCTTAGCTTTGCTAATTATTCCATTTGTTTTCTTAGATCTCACTCTCGGTTTTGCAAAAAAATAAAGGATCTCCCAATGCACAAATATAGCGTCAAGAGTTCCTTTGACATCTCCCAATGCTTTATTTCTTCCGACGCTTTATTTTGTGCGTCGAGAGATGTCAAGGGATCTCCCAATGCTATATTTTGTGCGTTGGGAGATCCTTTACAGACTCATTTTCTCTGACTCTGATTTCGATGCAAATTTATGCATCAAAAAAGAATTTCTCAACGTTTTTTCATATATCTCCCAACGCCTTTGTGCGTCGGAAGGCCTCCATTTTCTTGTAGTACCTATTATCATAATCTTTTTTTTTCTATTTTTGCAAACGCTCATTTTCTAAACAATCATTTACTCTTCTAGAAATTAGATACTTAAAAATGTGATTGAACTTTTGACCTTTAAAAAGACGAAGCTCATGTCAATAGCATTGAGCCTAAGTGTATATTCACTAATAGCAACTACTTAACAGGAGTTAAGAAGTCTCAAATCTAAGGGGAACCTAGGTGTTTCGTGAGTTAGTGTAATGCCCCAGGCCTAGGATTTGGACCAGAACTTGGAATTCAGATCTCTGACATCCCCCTGCATCTCCTCCGACTTGGCAACATCATCCATACTATCCTTAAAGGCTTATTAGAGTGAAAGCTCTCCCTACAAACCAACATGAGTCCTTTCAGCATGCTTTGTCCCCACTCACATGCATCCTAGAAAAATTATTAAGAGGTCACCCAACATAGAATTGCTACAAGCTAAGCACACTTAATTTTAGAGTTTCTATGATTAAACCACCGAAGAAAAAGGTGCACCTTGTTGGTATAGGTATTAACTTTTAATTATTTAAAGTCTTTCTTAACATTACTTTCATATCCTCAGGATCCCTCTCATTCAGATGTGATACCAGTTCATTCATGTTTTTTTCATAATCTCAAGCGTTACAGTTAGTTTTACGAGTGTTCTATAATCTTGAGACCTTATAGATAAGTACAAAGTTATATTTGCTTAATTCATTGATATTACTAAATTATTTTTCGAGCATAATGCTCTTGTAAACATAGGTGTTGTTAGAAAACACATGAGTTTTCTTAGTAATAATAAAACTAACTAAATCTAATTGTTTTTTAGGAAACATAAGTGTTGTAATTATAGGTGTTGTTTAGAAAACGCACATGAATTGGTTTAACCATTCCCTGTGTGCTATATTGTTTTACTTTTGTTATTTTTAATGTTCTTGCTATTCTTGCAAATCCATATTGTGTGATGTTTTTCATTGCACAAAAGAATCGTCATTACATTAAATTGGTATAAGAGTGAGTTATCTTTATCTCAGATGTCTCAATCATGGATTGCTTTAAAGAAGGCACTTCTAGTACTACACGTCCTTTTGTATTAGACGAGACTAATTATACATGTTGGAGGACAAAGATGAACTTTGACGATAACTTTCATAAAGTCTGTCAATAGCATGCAAGTCTTGGAAGTCCATTATCACTAGATGGACTCACCCCATAGTCACTAGTAAGGATGGAATGGTATATCCCTAACCTAAGGTTGAATGATAGTTGTAGAAGATAAAGCATCTATAAGAACCCCATGAGCCTTGGACATTTATTATATAAGCCAAGTAGGTAGTACAACTATTTCTTAACAACTACATCATTCTTACCGAAAAAATAACATATGCGAGAAAATTGTCCATTACCTTTGAACTCACTTCAACGTCACCTTGTTACTTAAACACTTGCTCCTTTACAATATAAACCTATAGTGGTATGATACGTTGACAAGAAATCTATCCTGATAATCACGTTAAACTCTAGGATTAAATCATGCACCCACTAATAAGCTCGAAAGAATAACTACTCGAGCTTTCCTTACTGTTTACTTCTCAACCTTCATTTTCAATAATAGCTCTATCAACTTGCTAAGTAATATCAACAAGTTCAGCAAAATAAGTTCATCCAGCATTAGAAGTATTAGGGGTATAATTGGACTGGGTTGGGTTGGTTTTCCTTCAAACCTGACCCGACTCGAAATATGCGGGTTTCTTTCAATTATGACCCTTCCCGAATTCGAGTCAAGTCAACATGGATCGGGTCAGGTAAGTTATTTTTTTCCCTTTCTTTCTTTCTTTCATTGAGATGGTGATTGCAAGATAAATTTTTTTAATAAATTTGACTCTTATAGACATTCATCACAATCATCATAATAGTGCAATTGGTGGAGTATGTTATAATTTACAAGCTTGGATGGATCAAATTTGAGAGTAGAACAAAAGAACTATGAGGATCAAATTTGAGAGTAGAACAAAAGAACCACATGGGTATCCAACATTCAACTTTCCACCTATTAATCTATTACCACAAATCTAGCCAACATTCTTTCCATCTATTAGTCTATTACCATAAATCTAGCTAACATTCCACCTTCTTCCCTGTTGCATAGAGAAAAATTAACTAATTTAGTGAACTATCTAGAAAAAGAATAATTTATAAGTTAAGCAAATAACTTATTGTGATGGAACTAGAGAAGTATAAAATTTACACATCATTGTGCTTCAAGATTCTAAACAAACAAGATTCAATATTTAACAAGTTAACAATTTAAAACAAAAAAAAAAAATGTAAATAAAGATTTGAGAGTAGGGATTTATATCATAAAGTCATGATTCAGATTCTCAAATGCAACTTTCATCTCCTTTCCTATGTTTGTGAAGTATAGATCAAAATGACAAACTATTAGCTTAATGAGACAATTTTAAATTTTAAATGCTTACTTCGAAAAGAATATTACCTTCATCAATTGTTGTGTTTAGGTTTGTATTGTTTGGATGAGGTTTGAGATGGTTTCAGAGTAAAAGATAGCTATGGTAAACTCTTTGAGCACTTTTTTGTGTAACTTACAAAATACTAATCCCTCATGTTGGAGTATGATTGAGCTGACTAATTTGTTTTTCTACTTCCTTATTCTGCTTCTTTGTACATTGCCTTCTACGATCTGTTTCCTGCTCATCTTTGGCCATGCATAATGTTGATAACTAATGAGAAAGTTAAAGCTATATGACATTTTGATAAGAATATGTGTGTAATTTGATGAGTGATGTTAGAGATGACTCTTAAGAATTTGTTCATTTTGATTTATACTATACTTTGATAAATGTAGGGCCTTGACGATTTTTCAATATCAAAATAATTTGAAAGAGACCATAAAAACAACATTTTGGAAAATGGCCGTAAAGGTAAATATATTTATAAATAGTCTACAATTTAATTTAGCACAAAATATAATATGCATTATTATTTGGTTTTGTGTTGTAGTGTCCTCTATACGTTGGTACTGTTGAATGTGGATATATGAGATAATGCACGAAATTGTGAGTAAGAACACAAGTATTATTACTGATGCGGTATGTTTAAAAGCTACTTACATATGCAACGTTATAAATAGTATAATGTGACGAATTTTTATTGTTAACAAAGTATTGACTCAACTTTTTATGTTAATTTATAGATTGATACAAAAAGTTCGTACTCACAGCTTGAATTGGATGAAATACGACCGAGTGGGCTGAACTCTTAGCTCGGTACAGATGATAGACACACCTAGATATGATTTTGTTAATTGTGTAAATGACTAACATATGAGAATGCCCATAAATTTTTTTTGTGTAAATGTTTTGTTCATAGCCATTAAGCTTACACACATGAGGCAATAGATGTAAGGGGATAGACTTTAATTTTGGTATACCACACATGTTTTGGTTATATAAGATAGCTATTATTATTGTTGATTTTGGAATAGGCCATATATAGGAAATTTTAGTTGACTATATTGGATTGAAATTGTGTAATTGTTGATGACATTACTGAGATTAATAAAATTATTGTTGTTTTACTTATTATACTAAATTATTTGTCATTTTTTGTTGTGTAACTATTGGTTGAAGAGTTTATTTTGTTGATGAATAAGTTTTATTGAAACGAATGTATGTAATGCAGGAAGCACATGAAATATAAAATTTTGTTAATAAATGGTATACATGATGCTAAATACATGTCAAGTATACTATCTTACTTTAATTAAATGTACAATTTTACTTGACAGATAAATAATGTCAAATATACTATCTTACTTGACGAGTAAATAGTGTCAAATATATTATCTTACTTGAGATGTAAATAGTGTCAAGTATACAATCTTACTTGATGTGGAAAAATTGTCAAGCATAGGACTTTACTTGACACGTCAAAGGCATCATGTATACGACCTTACTTGACACGTAATAAGTGTCAAGTGCGATAGATTACTTGACGCTAATACAGTGTCAAGTACATGTATACTTGACGGTTTTTTAGTGTCAAGTAATGTGACTATATTTGACAGCCGATTAGTTGACACTTTTAATAACGTTAAGTATTCGTTTACTTGACACTGAAATAACGTCAAGTAGATCAATTTTTTTAGTAGTGATGGTTGTTTCTCTCTTGCTACTTTGACTATTTATGTTCGAAGTGCCCTTCATTGTGCTGTTGAGAGACATCAAAAAATCACCAATTTAATTTAATGGCTTTGCTTCCTTTGGGGTGTTGTTGCTTTTGTGGCTACTGGTTATGGTCTCAGTTTGTGATTCGGTTTCTGTATTTGTTGTTTTGCTTCATCTTTTTGGTGTTTTCTTTTGATCCTTTGGACCGTAATCATTTTAAAGTTTGTATGGACTTTTGTACTATGGTTAATAATGGTTTATTGCTTTCACCCTTGTTGATTTGCTGAAATTGTTACTGTCTTAAAAATATATATACCTCAGTCAAAGGGGGAGTTTAATTGTTAGTGCCCTTATTATTGTTAAAATATATCTTTAAGCTTTCTAGCCTTTATTGCTGGTTTGGTTCATGGCTGTCTCAAAAGTTGACTTTGGGTGGTCCTATATTGACTGTTGTTTCAAAGATTACGAATTGTACAAATTGTTTCTTTACATTTTTACGATATCTGCAGATTGACTCCGTGTAGGTTATATCCTTTCTTCTTCATGTCCATTTCTTTTGAGGATTTGTTTCTTGCCTTGATCGTGCTATTTAAGCTTAAAAAAGTCTTTGTACAGCTAGGGTTTCCACATATGTTTGTTTTGATATTCATCTTTGTGATAAAGAAGAGTTGCCTATCAAGCATTCATTTTCCTCTGTGTATGTGGCTTTTGTTTGTGTAGATTGTCAAACATTTATGTGAGACCAATATATCTACGTTGATTTAGAGGGACCTAGAGCCTATTGTATTGAGAAGGGAGTTCTCATCATCAACTTAGGTGAGCTTAAGTCACATTGGTGAACAGAGTTCATAATCGGAGAGGAAAGAAACATGAAGACGATAGAAGAAGTCGTTTTATTTATTCATGGATGTCTAAGTGTATATTCATTAATAATAGCAACTACTTAGGGGTAGCTAAATCTTGAAAAGAAGATGCCACACATCTAGGTGTCTAATAAGTTAGCTCTAGGATTGTTCGGTAATCTTGAAAGCTTACATATAATTAAGTACAAAGTTGTGATCATCCACCTAATTATTATTAGTGAATTATCTTTGTTTGGAAACACTATTGCCTCAAACGAGGTGTTGTATCACCGAAATGAATTGTCAATCCATTTGTGCATGCTCTCTATTGTTTTACTCTTTGTTATTTTTACTGTTGTTATAATTCTTTCTGGGACATATTGTATGACATCTGAACACGATTAATATAAAATAGTTCATACAATATAATTGAAAAAAAAAGAAGATAATACAAATTATTACCTTGGCGATAACAAAATAAACTCGGTCATGTTTGGTATATCTACATGTGACTAAGTCAATGACGGTGGCAAAATCGTTCCACGTAGACTAAAATAGTGAACCAAGTATATGTGAGTCAGCCTAAATTGCATGTCCACTCCACGCTCCATTTACCGACATGTGGACCATATACACCATTTTCAAAAGCCACCCTAAATCTAACCCAAAAAGAAAAATTCTCATTCACCCCAATTTATGTAATTAATTATAAAAAAGTTCCAATTACAAACTTAGTCAATGGGAAAAAGAAAAGGAAGGAATAGCCTATTGACAAGGCCCATGCGTGGCTTCCATTATCTCTTAATAAAATACCTTGATCATATCAATAATGTATTTATGGACTACTTAGTAACCATATGATTTTACACAGTTAAAAGAACCTAAAACTCAGACTCATTGAATTTTTAGGTTTAGTAGCAATTGATTTAACCTTGTAAAGAGCACTGTTAGAAAGGGTGTTATATACTATATATAGTTTCATCACTTTGTTTCAAAATAATATATACATATTTGAGTTAAAAAATTATATTGAAAATGCTTAAGTATATTGTATAAGTAACCTTTGGAAAGAAATTGAACTGAAATGGCCTTTGGTGGCTAGAAAAGTCAGAATTTGGGACTTGAAGTGGGAATGAGGAAAGCAAATTAAACTCCACAGAATTGGAGAAAGGATTTATTATTGGAGGATACCACTTTGATGTAAATGGCTTTTGTTGAGAGATAATTATTGCAAAGTTCCACTTCTTGTTTTCAACTTGAGTATCTACACTTTGGCCACCTGCCCCCTTATCCATATCCCCTTAGGTTATTTTAATAATTAACCTCAAAACTTAATTTTCTAGAACTTTCACACCCAAAATAATTAATTTTGTTACAATGACATAATTGCTTGTTAATTTCTAGGTTGATGATTGTATAGTTTAATTAGTAACCCAATCTAATTAGACTATCTTTTTTTGAATTGAATTAATTCTCATTTGATTTTAATGGATCTTCATCTATTGTTATAGTTTTGGGTATATGGAATATCGATTTTTTAGGAAAAGAGAATGAATTTTGTTATTCATCATGATCAACTAAAGATATATATTAAATAAGAATGATTATAGACCATAAGATGTCAAATAATAAATAAATAAAAGGAAAGAAGAGAAGAGAAGAGAAAAGAGAAAAAGAATATAAAAGAAACAAAAATATGATAAGATCGATTTTGATATAAGTGTGTTGTTGAAATATACAATTTATAATTATTTTTATTCATATAGTGTTTAATTTAAATGGATATACTAATTTGATCTTCCATTAAATTAATCGAGAGGTGATTCTATACGTAGAGTGCTTGGTTCTAACAGTTAATAAGTTTAGTTTTAATATGTGATTGTTTTTAAAATTTGTCTAGTCGTAGAAACGTGTAAGATTGAGTTTCACATTAACTATAGAAAGTACATAAAAAAAGTAAAACAAGATTATTTGGTACCGTGAAAAAATAGAGTGAGAAATTTTTTGATTATCCTAGTAATTGTGGAAAGTTAACTCGGTTAATATTTTAAGAAATACAATGAGACAAGCAAATAACAAACTCTATCAACGTCTTAACAACTTCAACCAAAATAATAACAATTAACTATAGTCATGAGCCCTTGAACAAATGTTAGGAAGACATGGGTTTGTAATGAAGAAAGAACAAAATCTATAAGATGACAACGCCTTTGTAAAAGTTCCTTCTAAATGATGGTGATAAATGTCATATTTTTCATATCTTCTGTGTTTGATTTAATAAAGGTTCACGTATGAAATGAGCCTTAAGCGTGTCGGTATACGAGGAGTCCTAAATTAATCTTAGGTTAATTACAACTAGATTCTAATAAGGTTAGAGAATTTTGGAATGAATTCGACCATTATATTTTTAAGTTCCTTTGAGAATTTTTTTTTTGTATGTTTGTAAAGAAAGAGTAGTAGACGGGAAGAGAAAATCTAAAGAGTGAAAGGTTGGAATATATTTTTCTGAACTGAATTATTTAGATACAACGCATTTCCTTTATAAAGGGAAATGTACAGTAGATGACCAGAGAAACAGAAAAAACTGTATAACAACTAAACTGTTTAATAACAGTTTTAAAACTAAACTGTTTAATAACAATTTTTTGGGTTTTCTTAGTGAGCAGCCGTAATATCCTCCCTCAAGCCAATGTCTGCAGCATGTGTAACACATAGTTTTGCTTGAAGTAGAATGAAGGAATGTGCAGATAGTGGCTTGGTTCAGTATATTTGCAACCTGAGTTGTTGTTGGAAGATGTTTAACTGTAATCTTTCATTGTAGTACAAGGTCTCTCACAAAATAGGTGTCTAACTCTACATTTTTTGTTCTCGAGTAAAGTATTGGATTTTCGCTTAGGTGAACAGCTCCAAGATTGTCATACCACAATATTGGTGGTTTCGGTAGAAAGATCTTTAGTTCTTTGAAGAGAGGTTAACCATACAAGTTCAATGGCTGCATTTGCAAGGCAGCAAAATGCTGCTTCAGTACTTGATATAGACACACTGTGCTTCTTTTTAGATCCCCAAGTGACTAAATTTCCATAAAAGTACACAAATATTCTAGATGTCGAGCGTCTGTCATCAGGATCCAATGCCCAGTCGACATCAACAAAGGCCTGAAGTGTAAATTTGATAGGTTCCTTTAGTAGCAGCCCATGTTTCAATGTTCCTTTGAGGTGTCGAAGAATTCTTTTCACTGTTTGCCAATGTGATAGTTTTGGACTGTGCATAAATTAACAGAAACGATTCAATGAATAAGCTATTTCCGGTCTTGTGATTGTTACATATTGTAGTGCTCCTACAATACTTCTGTATATATGGGGATTTTCAAAACTTTCACTGCCTTTAGATGATAAGATGGTAGAACTGATCATATGGGTTGTAATAGGATTTGCATCAGTCATCTTTGTTCTTTGTAGTATCTCTGTGATGTATTTTTCATGGGATAAGAATAGTCCACCAGATTATGGATAAGAAACTTCTATTCCCAAGAAGTAGTTTAGCTTCCCAAAGGTCTTTCAAGGAGAAAGTGGCATTCATTTGAGAGATCAGTTTGTCAATGTCATGTCTTGAGGAACCAACTATGGTATTGTCATCTACATATATCAAAATGTAACATGAGGACTGATTTGTTACTTTCATAAATAGTGAGCAATCAACCTTTGAGTGTGTGAAACCTTGGGATAACAAGAAGGTTTTTAATTTGTTAAACCATGCCCTTGGGGCTTGTTTCAAAATATATAATGCTTTCTTTAGTTTGCACACTAGTGGTTTCTGCGAGTTACTTTCAACCGTGAAGCCAACAAGTTATTCCATGTGCAATTCCTCTGTTGGAATGTCATGGAGGAAGTCCTTGTTTATGTCTAACTGTCTGATCTGCCAGTTATGTGCAAGAGCCATAGTTAATATAACTCAAATGGCTATAGGTTTTATCAAAAGGCTGTAAGTTTCTAAATAATTTATGTCTGCTGTTTTGTGGAAGTCTTGAGCCACTAGCCATGCTCTGTATCTTGAGATGGATCCATTTTAGTTTTTCTTTACTTTAAAAACTTATTTTGAGCCAATTATTTTTTTATTAGGAGGCTTAGAAACTAATTCACAAGTATTGTTTCTCATTAGTGCTCTATATTCTTCATTCATTGCTTCGACTGAGTGAAGACATTTCAATGCTTCTTTGGTAGAGTGAGGTCCTCTGCCATCTAATTCTGTGATATAAGCTTTTAGCTTTTGAATCCCATTCTTTGATCTTGTAACCATTTGATGTACATTACTAGTAGCACAAGTTTGTGATGGTGGAACAGGTTGGTTGATTGGAGATGGTTTGACTGAGATTATGAGAGTTTGGATGAGATGTAGTTTGACCTGTATGAGAAAAATGGATGTGATTGGGGGACTCTGAGGTGGTATTTTGGTCAGGGATGCTTGATGGTTGAGGTGCTAGGATGGGTACAAAGAGGAATGAAGTAGGTTGGTTGTGTATGTTGTGAGGTGTGGTTATTTTTGTAGAGAAAGGAAAGACATGTTCATCAAATATTACATGCCTAGGGACAAAAATTTTTCCTGATTTATCTAGACATTTGTATCCTTTATGATTGGGGCTATATCAAATAAAGGTGTAGGGAGAAGACCTCATTTGTAACTTGTAATGATTGTAAGTGTTTCGCGCGGGCTTTCCGAAGAAATTTAATTCGTGGAGTTGAACTTAAGTTGATGTTATATTTTTGTTGATTTGATGCAATGTGGTTCGATCTCTAGAATTTGATCCTCTGATACTCTCTCGATTGGATGCTTACGCTTGATTTGAGAAAGCAAAGCACGTGATGTTCTTGAGATTGGAGCCATGGAAGAAAGTTTGTATCTTCCCAGGAGCTTCAATCTTCAAGGGAAGTTGGAGTCTTGGAAGAAAACTTGTATCTTCAAACGATCTTCAATCTCTGAGGGCAATCGACTTTAGGAGTTAAGTGTCTTCTAACTCTTGGAATAATTATCTCTAGACCTTCTAGAATAAAATTTTTTCAGCATTTACAAATAAGAAGAACTCCTCTATGTACAGAGTTCTTTGGTGGGCTTTATGGGCTTGAGTTTGGTTGGTACATGGACTCAACCCCATGTATATTTAGGTCATATTTAGCCTTCGAGCTCAATTAAGCTTATTTTTTAGTTCAATTGAACTTAATCCAAATACATAATATTTAATTGAACCAAAATAATTAACTTGATCCAACAGTTAAGATGAAAACATGATTGATCTAAAATTTTTTGTATATGATGTGACAATTATTTATGATTTGTCTAAAAAATTTAGTAATTGATGTGACAATTTATGATTGGTTTAAAAAATTTCTACTTAACAAATACCCCTTTTCGAGATTTATGCAGTAATATAGGTGAATGAATCTCGAAAAAAAGATAAATTTGAAGTCAAAATACGAGTTTTTTTTTTTTTTTTTTGCGCAATTGAACATATCAAATTAATCAAACTATGAATTTAGTACATGAGTTTGATTTAAATTTTAGATAAGGGTTGGAATATGGCCAAACCTTAATTAATTTGAGAATTTTCAATATTTTACCTGCAATTTAATTTGATTTGAGAATAA
The DNA here is from genome assembly GCF_000004075.3 of Cucumis sativus. NCBI lineage: Eukaryota > Viridiplantae > Streptophyta > Magnoliopsida > Cucurbitales > Cucurbitaceae > Cucumis > Cucumis sativus. The sequence continues at coordinate 17,585,855 of NC_026655.2, read as the reverse complement.
AAATTTAGATTTGGTTGATTTTTTTAAAAAATAAAATTTTGAAACATAACCAAAATTTTAATTTAAAATAAGGATGAGATTTCTATCATACCTTTATTGAGGATGCACAAGAATTTGGAATGACTCTCAATCTTGAGATAAAGTTGGATTTATGGTTCCGATTTAAATTTGAGATAAAAAGGAGGCCAAAGATGCGTTAATTTGACTTGAATTTTGAACCCAAATTTTAATTTTAAAATTGGGAATAAGATTTTATTTTTTTTGAAAATGTTGAAATATTTGAATATTTTAGTTATCTCACAATAATTAAATTCGAATTTATCCCAAAAATGAAATAATTTAAAATAGATAATATAATTGAATTATCTTTTCAATTTTAAGTATTGAATATAATCAAAACAAGATAAAGATAATTGGATTATCTTTTCTATTTTAAATATTAAAAATAATTAAAATAAGATAAGATAATTGAATTATCTTTTCTTTATTATTTAAAAATGACTAAATATCATTTCCAATCCTTTTAGGAATTAGATATGTTATAAAAAAAATTGAGTAAATATCTTTCATGATTCTTTTAGGAATTGGATTTTGTGGCCTTATAAATAGACTTGCACCTTGATCATTTCTTCCTCGTTCAGCAACAAAAAGGTATAAAAAACTTCTCATCTCCTTTTCTCTCTTCCTCTTTTTTTCTTCTTTTCTTTGCCATTTTTTTTACACAAGCTAAAAGCAAGAACTCTCTATAAAAGGTAAGAACTTCTTCTTCTTTCTTTTTTTCTTTGGCAATCGTTTGTAGGGTGACTCTACTGTCAACGATCCAACTTCTACAATGAGATGATCGAGCATTTACCATAAGATCCACTTTTTTAGTAGGAACGATCAAGCATCTTGGTTCTTTGTCGTCAGCGATCCAACTCCTACTACCGGATAATCAAGCTTTTGTTGCCCGATTCACCTCCTTAGTAGGAATGATTGGGCATCTTGGTTTTTCTTCGCCGTCAGTGATCCAACTCCTATTAGGAAATGATCAAGCTTTTGTTGTCAGATCCACCTCCTTAGTAGGAACGATCGGACATCTTGGCTCTGGGGTTCGCCATCAGCGATCTAACTTCTACTAGAGGATGATTAGGCTTTGGACGTTAGATCCACCTCTCTAGCAGGAAAGATGGGACATCTTGCTTATGCTTTGCCATTAACAATCCCAACTTCTACTAGAGGATGATCGGGCATTTACCTTATGATCCACCTCTCTAGTAGAAATGATCGAACATCTAATTTCTTCTTTGTCGTCAGCCATCCAACTTTTACTAGGGGATGATCGGGTTTTTGTCGTCAGATCCATCTCTCTAGTGGGAACGATCAGACATCTCAGTTATGCTCGCCATCAGTGATTCAACTTCTACTAGGGGACGATCAAGCTTTTGCTGCCAGATCTACCTCCCTAGTAGGAACAATCGGGCATCTTGGTTCTGCTTCGCCATCAACTATTCAACTTCTATTAGGGGACAATCGGGCTTTTGCCGTCAGATCCACTTCCCTAGTAGAAACTATCGAGCTTCTTCGTACTTCTTCGTACTTCTTCTATTTTTTCTTGTTTTCATTTTTCTTTTCTTTCTTCTCTTTTTTTATTCTTATTTTTCTTTTCTTTTCTTTTTTTCATTTTTCATTTCTTTTCTTTTCATCATTTCTTTTAATTTTTCTTTTTTTTGTCTTCGTTTTTATTTTATTTTATTTTTGTTTACTTTCTTTTTTCTTTTCAATTTTATTTTTTCGTTTTCCTTTTCTTTTCTATCTTGCTTTTTTTTTCATTTTTTTCTCTTTTTTTATTCTTTTTTTTTCATGTTTCTTTTCTCTTTTGTTTCTTTCTCATTTTTTATTTCTTTTCATTTACCTTCTTGTTTACTCACCAAAATATTTTTTTTCTCTTTTTCTAATAATAACTTATTCCTTTTTCTGAAGTAAGGGTGTTAAAGCTGGAAGGTGGAACACATTGACCTTGATTGAAGATGAAAGTACACTTAACTTTATCATTATTTTGACTTGAACTTTATGATGGATTACATCAAGCTTGAAGATGGAGAAGCCTATCAGCTACAACAAATGGAAGATAAAGATGATGATTCTCTCGACTGCGACACATGAAAGAAGATGAAAATGAATCCTCTAGACTGCAACACTTGGGGGAAGATGGAAATGAATTCTCTCAGTTGTGGTACTGATAGAAATAAGACATGCACAACGGAAAAAGAATCGAAATTCTACCTTAATTGCCACAATTAAAAAGTAACCCTAAACTAATCAAATTAGGGTTTTAGGAAATATTACCTTTGAAGCTTTCAAAACCTTTGATACCTCCTTAGCAATTCAAACCAAGACGACCACTAATGCTCAACTACTATCCTTTAGACAAAGAATCGGGTTGTGGGACCCAATTTGATGTAGAAAGTAATGGAGATAAAAGGAAATTGGAAGGTAGAAGTTTTTTTTTTTTTGGTTGAGATCTTGAAGTATGATAAAAAAGGCAAAAGTTTTCAACCATTTGAAAACATCCCTATTTATAACCTAATTACATGCAAAAATGCATGTAATTAATTTGTCAAATCTCAACACCTACTGTTCCACTAACAATTAGTGGAACTTAGTGGGCTAGGTGTCTACATCTCATTTAGTCACATATTCCACTAAGAGTTAGTGGGATTATCCAACAAAATATTGGATTTTCCCACAAACTTAGTCCAAGGGTAAAATGGTCATTAGATATTTCAAGTCAAAAGTCAAACTTTGACTTTTCTAAGTCAAAAGTCAATATTTTGACTTTTTACTATTTTGTCCATCTTGACTAATTCCAACCTCCCGAGCATGAATCCGCATTCATTTTTTCAAAATTCAAGTCACATTTGAATATATGGCCAGTCAAAGTTTGAATTTTCAAAGTCAAAAGTCAACATTTTGACTTTTTACAATTTTTGACTAATTTCATCAATTTTGAGCTTCTTAGTATGAATCTGCATTCATACTTATAGTATGTAAAACATAAAGCTCTATTTCTAATTAGAAGATCGACGACTATATCACTATATTTGTCGGTTTCCTTTTCTTCTCCCAATTCGAACAATTCGACTTATTTCATCACACTGTTCTAAGTTTAATCCATATGAGCTAGCAGAGGAACCTAATGGACCTATAGATCATGGGCTCCAACGATTCAAGATTAACTAGCTAAACTCTTTTAAACCGAGTTAATCAACATTCGTTAACTAACGGGTCATTCCACTAAAGTCCCGTAGTTGCACTTCCCTCACTATAGATATATTTGTGTCCATTTGATAAAACCATAATCAGTAAGTTAATCCTTCACAGGTTGCTCGTAACCTTGGCTGGGTCAAAATACCGTTTTACCCCCAAGATTACATCTTGCTCCTTAAGTCCCACTAATCCACTATTGAACAATTGGTTTAAGGTTCAACCTATAAACTTAATCCCTCTCGGGCCAATGAGAGGGTGGGGCCCCTTGTTCAAGACTTGGATTCAGTGCTTAAGAGAACAACCTATCTACTAACCCTAAAGCGGGTAGGAGTGAATTCCATCTTGTACCCTATGTTCCCAGCTATCCACCCGATCTTACCCCTGAAATGGGAGGCTTATTGGGCCAACGCTGATGAGCTGCCCTCACCTATGCAGATCTAAGGATAATCTCGTGTGAACAGGAGTTCATAGTTAACTCAGGATTAAGACTAAGTTACCTAGGTCATCAATAATTGAGATAGTCAGTTTTAAACAGTAAACGGTGTTATAACGTAAAAAAGACTAATTCATGGTTCAGTCTTATGTAAACATTTTACATAGGATGCCCCCACTTTCATGTCTCTACATGAACGATTCAGGATCACCTCGTTTGTACTACAAAGTGGGCCGCATCCATAGTTTCTCTAAATAAGGCGCCCAACCTTTATTTCATATACTATAGACTATTTAGGCTATATATACTCGAACTTGATCCACGTTTATGTTTACACATAAAGTTCAAGTTTATTCAAAAAATAGCCTTGGAACTTGATTTATTGGATTTAGGATTATAATATTTAATTTCTTAATAACAACTTTATTGAAACAGAATATGATTACAAACTACGAGTTTTAGGACGAAAAATTTCAACAGGTACATGGTTGAAGAAGAAGAATCTTCTCGAGTGCAACACATAGAGGAAGATGAAAATAAATCCTCTTGGCTACAGCACATGGAAGATAAAGATGAATCCTCTCAGCTATGACACATAGAAGAAGATGAAGATGAATCATCTTGGTTGTGGCACCTGAAGAAGATGAAACTGATGACCCTCTCTGATGCGACACCTGAAAGAAGATGAAGATGAATGCTCTAGGTTGCGACACTTGGAAGAAGATGAAGATGAATCCTTTCAGGCAACACATGAGAGAATATTAAGATAAATCCTCTCGACTGCAGCACATGGGAGAAGATAAAGATGAATCCTCTTGGTTGCGACACATGAGGAAAGATGAAGGTAAATCCTCTCGGTTGCGGCACATGGTAGCAGATAAAGATGAATCTTCTCGGCTGCGACACATGGAGGAAGAGGAAGATGAATTCTTTCAATTGCGGCACATCAAAGATGAAGATGATGACCCTCTCGGTTGCGGCACATGGAAGATGAATATGAATCATTTCAGCTGTGGCACATGGAAGAAGGTGAAGATGAATCCTTCCGGCTGCAACACCTGAGAAAACACTACAAGAACTTTGGCCTTTAAACCGACATTATGGCCTTTAGTGTCGGTTGACAACCGCCATCTATGCTAGCGTTATTAAAGGTCCTTAATGTCATTTTTTCTTTGATGTCAGTTTAAAGAAGACATCAAAAGCCTCATTAATATCGGTTTAGAAACGACATTAATGTCATTTTTAAACCGACATTTTTATGGTGTTATTGAAGATCGTCTTTAGTGTCGGTTGGCCTTAAAACCAACATTAAAGAGGCAAAAAATGTAGGTTTAAAAACAACATTAAAGCCATGGTTTTTAGTCCATTTTTACAAATTTATTTTTGTTTAATTGTTGCACTATTGTCTATTTTCTATAAACTGACATTGGTTCGTGTAGATAAATATTTTTTTTCACGCCAACAAATCAATACAATTAAAATTCATTTAGAAACTATAATTTTTGTCTTTTACATGTGTATAGACAAAATAAAATCTTAATATTGTGTTAATGTACATATATATTTTACAAGAGTACATGAAACAAGATCTTGATACAAAACTTAAATAAGAAATTCTATACGTCTTCCCAGTCTTCAACCTTTAACGATCGTCTGACTGTCTACACAATCACTTAGCTTTCAATCTGATATGACTTCAATCATCCTACCAACAATACCAAAATAAACCATTTGATCTTTAGAATTCTAACAAGGCAGTTTTGAAAAAAAAAAAGTGGCATCCTAGCAACTTCAATGCACTAAATATTTCAATGGTTAGAGCTAACCTTCCCTATGTCACGATCATAAATCTTACACGTCTAATGCTGTAAATATCTCTCTATGACGTAATGCAGTTTCCTTCCTACATTATTAATAACACATACCTCCTTTTATACAGATTAGCAAAGATTCGCCTAGAAACACACATTCCCCTTGTCAAGTTAAAAGTTAGAAATCTTTGATCCCAAATGGATTACAGAAATTAGCATGCAGGACAACCAAATCATCAATGGAGATCCAGTGGTTGGATGTGAAAATACAAACCACAATAAACAATATTTCTTATAAGTTGTCAAGAAGACGACATCAAACAATTAATTATATTTCTTATAAGATCGAGTGAAGTTAGTTTAGAACATGTATTACATGGATACGGTAGAGAAAGTATCCATGTATTGGATGAAAAGAGAGCAAAACCTTGGAATTCAGCAAGTTTATCTCTATCGCCATTCAAAACTGGATTCTCGCATTTCAATTTCGTTTTTGGTCGGCACCCAAAGGGTGGTTTAGAACTTACATTAGTGGACCAAACAGGGAAATCAGACACGTTTAATAGTACTAAGTTACCATTTTAAACAGGGAAAGTAAACTCATTCAAGAGATTATCACTTGACATATGCTTAATATAATGAAAAAATTAATTTTCTAAACAACTTATATCCTACAAAACCAAGCCAAACACCAATAAACTAAATCAACCAACAAAAAAAAAATGCACATCATGAAACATGTTGATTGTGAATATACTACACCTCAACTAAAACAACAAAGGATGAAAACAACTTTAATAAACTCAACAAATCTAAGTTTGATTGGGGTATATTCTTTTCAATATACTACTCATTCAATACCTTATTCAAGTGACGGGAATACATGAAAGAATATCCTTATTCTCAGTTGCATCAATGTTTATTCACTAAAACTAAGAAAATCATATAAAGAAAGAAGTCATTCAAGGAACAAGTTTATTCAAAAACACTATAGGAATAAGCTAAGCAAAATCATAGAAAACTTAAAAGAAAAGAAAAAGAAAAAAGAATCAGAACAGATGAAAAGATGCTGCAAAGAATCAATACATTTTGAATCTAAATATGCATTCTTCAATTCAATATCCACTTTAGTTAACTAAAAGCCAAAAGCATGTACAAAGCCTTAAAACACAATCTGTCGTCAAATGGAAATGCTTGCTTGAGTGAGTTCTATCCCATGCAAAGAGTAATCTCAGACTCAAAAATCAAAAGAGGTAAATCATACACTACGCTGAAGATATTTATCCTGCGAATATGAAGACCAAACATTTACGTACTAACTATTGATGGTCGATAAAGTTGATGGCTAAATCTTCCCTGTATCTATTCTATCAACCAGTGGTTTAGCATAACCTGTACGTCCACAAGAAACCACATATAACAATAGAATAACATGAGAAATGTTGCAAAAGATACTAGAAATCAATGGCATACCTTCAAAACCAGTAGTAAATAAAACAAGTTCAACAAATGCAGCAGCCTGGATCAAGAACTCATGCAATTCAGAACGTTCAAACACATTGAAGAAATATAGGCACACATACATAACAACCGAGATACAACTTTGTACTAAAGACTATCGAGACATGGCACATCTAAAAAAACATATGAAATATATGTAAGCATATGAGAATAAATAATTGAAAAAGGAAGAAATTACATAAACTGAACTTATAAACGTAAAGTCAACTCGTTAAAATAAACTCAAGAAGTTAATGAAATTTATAGGCTAAAATGTATTGCCGACTAGAAAACAAAATAATAACTTATGAACCCAAATAAGTAACTTATAGAAAAGAATAAGAAAATATAACTAATGGATGAAAATTAAAAATAGATAGTTACGAAGAAGTAAGTCATATCATTCTTCATATTCAAAACCAAAAGATGAGAATTATAAATAATCACGTAAACACAAAAACTCAACTCAAGAAATAAACTTTCAACGATAATACTGATGAACTAAAACAAAGCTGGTAGAAACCATAATAATTACTAATCAGCCCAATAAATTAAGGTTGTTAAAAGGAATAGAAAAGACCAATAAGGAAATAATTATCATAACCTATATATACACTAAGTCTCCTTTCTCAAACTCATATGAGATAAACTTTGTTTGCACCTTGTAGATTAATGTTAATCCAAGCTTAGAGCTCTTCATTGATTTATGTAGTCAATGACTGGTTTTCCCTTTTGTTGTCTCGTATTTGTAAGCTCTATCATGCTTACAGTGTGTCTGGTGCTGTAGAAGCACTTGAAGAACTCCTTTTCCACTTATTTTCAAGTGTCAATGACTTCTGGCTTCATATGAGTATAGCACTTGAAAGCATTTTTCTTTAAGCTTTGGACAAACTGCCTGGCTAGTTGGTCTCCTCTTGATCATGTGTTCTCACATGTTTCAACAAAGTGAATAATGTGTTGCTTTGAATTGCACTTTCCATTGAAATATTAAAACTTTGGAAGTTGATACCCAACAGACATGCGCAGGTCATTGATTCTCTTGGTATATGGCTTGGCGTACATAAAAGAAGTTTGTGGTGGTCCTCCATACTGAGCTCTTATGGAGCTTGTGATCATAATTTGCAGTTGTTGGACTAACAGGGAGGTGAAAGAGATGAACTGTTGCGTTTGATTTTTCTACAACACAACTTTTCCTTTATCATCAGCTTTCACAGCAGAAGTTTTGCTTGACTCAACAATTTCACAAGCTTTCATTTGGTCTTTCAAGGAATCAATTTCATGTTCTCACAGCTCGGCTTTTATTAGAAACTTATTTTCCTTTCCATCTCCACCACAGCAGCCTCACAGTTACACAACCATCATGGCAAACATTACTTCAAGGTCTTATTCTTGCTCTAATAGATCAGAAGCAAGAGTAGAGTTGTCGAACAAAGGATTTTCTCTGATGATGATCCCACCTTTGGTGGATTCCACCAGTTGCTTAAGGATGCTCTGCGTGATGACAGAACCTTGATCCTGCTCTTGGATGATTTGAATGAATGCAAATGAGAGATCATGTGTCAGTATCGCTTGAAAAAGGAGATTTAGATGCAACTTTCTTTAATGCCAGTTTGTTTGTTGAGTTGAGTTTTGAGAGAGATATAATAGCTAGAGATGTCTCACAGGACGTACCAACTTGTTTGCATGAGATTTCAAGAGAAATTTAATTTGTGGAGTTGAAATTAAGTTGATGTTATATTTTTGTTGATTTGATGCGATGTGGTTCGATCTTTAGAGTTTGATCCTTTAATTCTCTCTCGATTGGATGCTTACGCTTGATTTGAGAAATCGGAGCATGTTCTTGAAAGTTGGAGTCTTTGAACAAATTTTGTATCTTTCTAGTAGCTTCAATCTTCGAGGGAAGTTGGAGTCTTGGAAGAAAGCTTGTATTTTCAAAGAAGCTTTCAATCTTCGGGGGCGATCGGTTTTAAGAGTTAAAAAGTCTTCTAACTCTTGAGAGAACACTCTCTAGACCTTCTGGAGTAAAAAAAATTCAGTCTTTACAAATAAGAACTCCTCTATTTATAGAGTGCTTTGGTGGACTTTATGGGTTTGAGTCTGGTTGGTCCATGGACCAGACCCATGAGCTCAACCACGTGATTTTGGGTAATATTTAGCTTTTGAGCTCAATTAAACTTATTTTTTGGCTCAATTGAGCTTAGCCCAATTAAATAAATTTAATTGAACCAAAATAGTTAACTTGATTCAACGGTTATGATGAAAACATGTGGCGTTATCAGAATTGGGTAATTTATGTTTTCAATTCTAATTTGTGACACATGTTAATTTTTTTAATTAGTCCCAAATTCAATTATTTGTACTTTTCATCATCAATTTAGTAAATGATGTGACAATTTGTGATTGGTCTAAAAATTTCATATTCAACAGTAAGGTCGGAGGTATGAATAACAGGGATAGCCAAATGTTTCTAATGAGGAGTAATCTGGTGTTGTTTTAAATAGAATTTTCAAACGACTTTTTCTATTAAGGATAGTAGATGACAATCTATTTATTAAGAAAATTGCACTAGAAAAAGCAACATCCCAAAACTTTAGAGGTAGTGAGGAGTGAGATAGAAGAGAAAGGTCGATTTCTACAATGTGTCTGTGTTTTCTCTCCACAACACCATTTTGTTCACATGTTTAGGAACATGTAAAGTGATGAGTTATGTCATTGGTTTGTAGAGATTTTATTTTGATATTAAACATGTTTTTTGCTTGTTTTTTGAATACTAGAAATGTTTTTAAGGCTTCAGACTTGGATTGGAGAAAATATATCCAAGTGTGGCGGAAAAGCATGTCAACAAAGGTGATATAATAGCAAAATCCATTTTGGAAATGGTGTTTTATGGTCCCCATAAATCAGACTCTACAAGTTCAAGAGGTGCAGAATAATTTGTTTTTTATTGAGGAAATGGTAGTTTGTGACTTTTCCCAAGAGCACATGAATAACAAGTTGTAGCTATTTTATTTGGATTTGGTAAGTAAATATTACATTTGTTTAATTCTTGGTTTACCACGGTACTAGATGGATGACCTAATCTATTGTGCCAAAGAGTTTGAGTGCTTGAATTGGGAGGAAAGTGGTTTGTGCAGGCTATTAGAGCACGTGGTTTTTCAAGTTAAGACTGATGAGAGGTGACTGATTTTGAATTGGGATGAGCTTTCACTAGTGAGAAATGATACATTCCTTCATTGCACAAAACGTGTCTAGATGAAACATCGTGTTCTGGACCCTATCAATAGAAAAGAGGAAACTCATTGTGATCTATTTTATTTTATTTTCTGTCTAAAATCGTTTTTCACTCTAAAATTTTGGCTAGGGCTACAAGAAACACGAATTTCGGCCATTACCAAACCACTTTTGATCTATTAAAGATGTAAAATCATTTCATTTGAAGCCCAACCCATTAGCACATTATGTTAATTTTCATTATAAAATCAACTAATGTGCAAAAAGGAAAAATGTGTGTGACGACAATACAGTAAAAAGAAAGAAAAAGGAAATCTTTGTGTGGTGCATATTTCAGCCTTTTGGGGATCGATTTGTGGTCTGATCAAGCTGAAATTTTGACAGTGTATTCTTAGCACAAGATTCTTCATTCTGGACAGTAGAGATTTTGTTTGGAGCTATCTACAGTCATATTCTAGTTGATAGTTTGCTACCACAAATTGTGAGATCTTTCTTTTTCTTTCATTGTTATTGTTGTTTGTTGTCGGGATTGTTATTCTCGAGATACTTGCCTCTAATTGTGACTGGGGAGAACTTTGTTGTACCCATTAATGATTATAGTGGAGATTTTGACTTCGATCCGTGATTTTTTATTCCTCACGTTGAGGGGGTTTTTTCACGTTAAATCTGTTGTGTTCATATACATTGATTATTATTGTTGTTGTTGAGTAGTATTCTATCAGGTTCACACAAGAGTGGGATAATTTATCCAAGTTAAAGGTTTTTATCCCAACAAAGTGGTATCAGAGCATTGGTTAATTAATTGGGATTTAATTAGAATTTTCTTGTGTTGAATATAGATACTAGTTCAGCTAAGATAGTTACTCTTAATGGGTCGAATTATCAAGTATGAAAAAGAAAAATGGAAGACATATTGTATGTAAATGACTTGCACCTTCCTGTTTTTTCTGATGAGAAGCCTGATGACAAAACTGATAAAGAATGAGAATTATGTCATAGGAAAGTGTGTGGGTTTATGAGGCTATGGGTAGAACATAACTGTCTAAACCATATTTGTGAAGAAACTCATGTGCGAACTATGTGGAATAAGCTTGAATCGCTATGTGCCCCTAAAACTGGTAATAATAAAATGTTTCTGATTAAACAGATGATGGAGTTAAAGTATCAAGATGTTAGATCACTTGAATACATTTCAAGGTAGTTTGAATCAGTTATCTAGAATGAATATCAAGTTTGAGGATGACATAAATGGTTTACGGGTGCTTTGTACATTGCTGGACTCGTGGAAAATATTTAGAACTTCCTTATCGAACTCCGCCCCAAATGGTGTACCAGTATGGACCTAGTAAAAAGTAGCGTGTTGAACGAGGAGATGAGAAGAAAGTCTCAAAGTTCTTCTTCACAGTCAGATGTTCTGGTTACTGGAAAGAGGGGGAGGAGTAAAAGTAAGGGTCCGAGAGGTAAAAACAGAAGCAAAAGCAGGAGTGACCAGTTTGCAAATGTTGAGTATCACTATTGCCATGAAAAAGGACATATAAAGAAGTATTGTCGATGCTGATGTTGTAAATCTTGCCACACAACAGAGCAGTTGGGTGATTGATAGTGGTGCATTAGTTCATGCTACTTCGAAGAGGGAATTTTTTGCATCCTATACTTCTGGTGATTTTGGCAGTGTTAGGATGGGTAATGACAAATCAGCAAATACAATTGGCATCATAGATGTACACTTGAAGAATGAAAATGGTTCTAGGCTGATTTTGAAAAACGTGAAACATATTCCTTATATTCGCATGAACTTGATTTCTACAGGTAAGCTTGATGACAAGGGTTTCTGCAATACCTTTGACAATGGCATATGGAAGCTTACTAAAGGTTCAATGGATATAGCAAAGGGACAAAAATTATCTTCACTGTACTACATGGATGCAAAAATCATAGATTCTGATATAAATACAATGAATGATGAAGCAAATGTTAAGCTTTGGCATAAGAGACTTAGTCATATAAGTGAGAAGGGTTTAAAGATTTTAACAAAAAAAAATCATCTTCCTGATCCAAAGAGTACACCTCTAAAACGGTGTTCTCATTGTCTGGCAGGAAAGCAGACAAGAGTTGCCTTTAAATCATCCCAGCATTCAAGGAAGCCAAATGTACTAGAGTTGGTATATTCTGATGTGTGTGGTCCCATGAAAACAAAGTCTCTTGGGGGTGCTTTATATTTTATGACATTTACTGATGATCATTCAAGGAAAATATGAGTTTACACCTTGAAGACTAAAGATCAAGTGTTGCAAGCATTTAAACAGTTTCATGCCTTTGTTGAGAAAGAAACTTGTGAAAATCTCAAGTGTGTTAGAACTGATAATGGAGGTGAGTATTATGGACCTTTTGATGAATATTGTAGAAATCATGGCATTCGACATTAAAAGACACCTCCTAAGACACCGCAGTTAAATGGGATAGCTGAAAAATTGAACAGAACATTGGTTGAGAGAGTGAGATGCTTATTATTTGAATCACAGTTGCCACAGTCATTCTAAGGCAAAAATTTAAATACAGTTGTACATGTTTTGAATTTCACACCATGTGTTCCATTGGGATCGAAAGTTCCAAACAGAATATGGTCAGGTAAGGATATATCTTACAGTCACCTATGTGTCTTTGGTTGTAAAGCTTTTGTTCATGTACCTAAAGATGACAGATCAAAGTTTGATGCAAAAACTAAAGCATGTGTGTTTCTTGGTTATGGCCAAGATGAGTTTGGTTATAAATTATATGAGCCAGTTAAGAAAAAACTTATAAGAAGTCGAGATGTTGTATTTGTTGAAGACCAAACAATAGCAGACATTGAGAAAATAGCTAAACATAGTGATAATCTAATTGATTTGAGTTCAACCTCTTTGACACAGTCTTCTACACAAATAGAAGATGAGGTTCAAAATAGACAGTTTTTTTTACACAAGTGAGAGTTCTGAGCAGGTTTGGACAGAGGATAGAGTTGAAGAACAGTTAGCTGAAACAGTTGTTCCTACAGATGTTTCACTCAGGAGATCTGTCAGAGATCGAAGTCCGTCAACAAGATATTCACCTAATGAATATTTGCTATTGATTGATGGGGGAGAACCTAAGAGTTATGAAGAGGCTATAGAGGATGAGCACAAAAATGAGTGGAACGATGCAATGAAAGATGAGATGGAGTCTTTACATGCAAACCACACTTTTGAGCTTGTTAAGTTGCCTAAAGGAAAATCTGCACTGAAAAATAAGTGGGTTTACAGAATGAAATATGAAGAACATACCTCAAAGACATGTTAAAAAGCAAGATTGGTTGTCAAAGGGTTCAGTCAGAAGAAAGGTATCGACTTTGATGAAATTTTTGCTCCAGTTGTCAAGATGTCCTCCATACGTGTTGTTCTGGGTTTGGCAGCCAGTCTTGTCTTAGAGGTTGAGCAGATGGACGTTAAGACTGCTTTTCTTCATGGGGATTTAGACAAAGAAATCTATATGAGAACAACCAGAGGATTTTGAGTAGAAAGGAAAAGAGCATCTGGTGTGTAAATTGAAGAAAAGTCTCTATGGGTTGAAACAGGCACCGAGAAAGTGGTACAAGAAGTTTGAGTCAATTATGGGGGAGCAAGGCTATAGAAAAACTACTTCTGATCACTATGTTTTTTTCCATAAATTTTTTGATGATGATTTTGTTATATTATTACTCTATGTTGATGATATTTTGATTGTTGGCAGGAATGTTTCGAGAATTGATAACTTGAAGAAACAATTGAGCAAATCCTTTGCCATGAAGGATTTGGGGCCAGCAAAGAAAGTTCTTGGAATTCAAATAGTTCGAGACAGAGCATCCAAGGAGTTATACATGTCACCAGAGCAATACATAGAAAGTACTTGAACGTTTCAAGATGAGTCAAGCAAAATCAGTTAGTTCTCCTTTACCCAGTCACTTCAAACTTATCAGTAAACAGAGCCCTTCTACATATAAAGAGAAGGAGGATATGAATAAGGTCCCATATGCTTCAGCAGTTGGAAGCCTAATGTAGTATGTCATGGTATGTACTAGACCTGATATTTCTCATGTTATTGGTGTTGTTAGTCGTTATATGTATAATCCAGGAAAACAACATTGGGAGGCAGTCAAGTGCATCATGAGATATTTGAGAGGTACTTCCAGTTTGAAGCTCACATTTGGGAATGGAAAGCCAATACTTGCAGGTATAATGATTCAGATATGGCAGGGGACTTAGACAGCAAAAGTCTACTTCTGGTTACTTGATGACATTTCCAGGTGGTGCAGTGTTTTGGCAGTCAAGGTTGCAGAAATGTGTTGCCCTTTCTACAACTGAAGCAGAGTATATTGCAGTAGTAGAAACATGTAAAGAGATGTTGTGGATGAAGCGCTTTGTACAAAAGCTTGGCTTCAAGCAACAACGATATGTGATATATTGTGACAATATATTGATAAGAATGCTTTCCTTTGTACAAAAGCTTGGTAAGAATGCTTCATTTCATTCCAGAACAAAGCATATTGATGTGAGATATCAATGGCTTAAAGATGCTTTAAATGATGAATTGTTTGAGCCTGAGAAGATACACACCACATAATGAATTTGATATGTTGACAAAGAATCTACCAAGATCGAAGCTTGAGTTTTGTCGTTCCACAGTGGGAATGACAAATTCATCCTCAAAATGAAATAAGGGGAGATTTGTTGGGCTTATTTCACTTGAAGCCCAGCCCATTAGCACATTATGTTAATTTTCATTATGAAATTAACTAACGTGCAAAAAGAAAAAATGTGTGTGATGGCAATACAGTGAAAAGAAAGAAAAAGTAAATCTTTGTGTGGTTCGTATTTCAGCTTTTTGGGGATCGATTCGTGGTCCGATCAAGCTAAAATTTTGACAGTGTATTATTGGCACGAGATTCTTCATCCTAGCCGGTGGAGATTTTGTTTGGAGCTATCTACAGTCAGATTCTAGTTGATAGTTGGCTACCACAAATTATGAGATTTTTCTTTTTCTTTCTTTTCACTATATTGCCGTCACACACATTTTTTCTTTTTGCACATTAGTTAACTTCATAATGAAAATTAACTTAATGTGCTAATGGGTTGGCTTCAAGTGAAATAAGTCCAACACTTGTTTAGGTTCAATTTCACCTTTGCAAATGAGTTGTAGGTTGGGTTCACCTAGAGAAGTGTTGAATTCATGAAAGAGGATACCCTAGTTAGTTGTGTAGGCTTGATTTGAAGATCATTTGTACTATATCTTTTCTAAAATTTCTTTTCTTTAAGTTATTTCATGATTTTCTTACTTAGTAATTTTAAAAAATTATCTATTTTCTACCTTATATTGTAACCTATGGAGTTGGATTTAATGAAATTTATTCATTTTCATATGTTCAGATATTAAGTTTTGTTCGGAAATCAATCAAGCATGTGGGTACGTTATAGGTAATATGGCATAAGCCTATGCAATTGCATCTTATTGTAGTCATGATTTATATTTCTTTTGTTGAATGACTACGTTTTTATTTCTTTTGTTGAATGACACTACCGTCAGATTAAACGATTTAATGAAATTTCTTTCTTCTATTTGGATTGAACATTTTAGATTTGTATACATTTTGTTTATGTCCATTATCAACAAAAACGAAGTGTAGATATTTTTTTCTTTTCTTTTTTTCTTTTTCTATTATTTTCTTGAGATTTATCATGAGAATGATATTTGATTATATTTATTTAAATTTTGATTATCATTCACACCAGGTTATTTGATTTTATTGGTTTAAAAATTGATTATTAGGTTGAGATTATTTGATTTTAGAAAAATTGTATAGGATAACATCGTGAGAATATGATATAACAATTATAACACATTGTTTTAAATTTTATAAATATGACAAAATTCTTATTTCTCCATCCTAAATTTGTTATTATTCGTAAACTACTTTTCAATAACTTATTTTTCTTCTTGTTTTCAATGCTCTACTCATTATTTATTTATTCTCTCAGTTTTTAAGATCTTAATTATTTGTTTATTCGTATACTAGAAAAATTGCAATATAAAATATAATTGCAATATGAAATATAATGGTACAATAATTACAATATGAAATATAATGGTTCTTGATCGGAGTAATTTAACTTCATTTATGATTTTTTTTACTTTCTCTCATGTGTATTTTGAGTTGAATCTGATTCTAAATTATTTTGTTTTATTTTTTTACATTAATTTTGTTTTTGTTTTACTTTGTCTTAGTTTTGTATATAATGTTGTGATATACTTATATTATATGTATTAGTTGGTTAATATATTTACTATGTGATTTTTGTTTTTCAAATTTTATGCAGTTTATTAGAGTATTATTAAGTATATGAATGATGTAATCCAGTGTATCATTATCAAGTATATCAACAATGTATTGTTAAAGTTTACCAGTAAAGTGAATCATTATCAAATATATGAACCAATTTTACAAGTGTATATCAATAGTATATCGAGTGTATAAGTAGGACTTCAAACATATGAAGTGCATTTAATTAATCAATTGTATAAGTGAAGAAAACTAAATGTATGTGCAGTGCATCGAGTGTATCAAACATATATTAGTAATGTTTCAGGTGTGTATCAAAAGGATCGAGTGTATCAACAAGTATCAGGTGCATCAAGTGTATCAATCAAATGTATTAGATGTATCAATAAGTATCAGGTGTATCAAGACGTATTATGTGTATCATATATTTATAAGGTGTATTAGACGTGTATTAGTAACGAGCGCATTTGTGACATTTTACCTCTTGATGTGTAGGCTATGCTTCGTTTTTGTCATTTTCGCAAATAATATAGTGTGTGCTATGAACTTGATTATTATAATTTATTTTACCATTTTTAGGTTTAAAAATTGATTTATCTCTCATATTTGATTTTAATAATCTTCCGTTCAATTAAAAAAAAAAAATTCAAATCAATTCAAAGTATGATTTGAGATTTAACTTTTCTGTCTAAATAGCTATTTTGAATCTTTCACTTTTCATCGGTAACTTTCTCATTCTTTTTATTTTATTAATGGGCTCTCTCTAACATTCTTGCTATCTTTTGCCTTTTCTTTCTTTCTTTCTTTCTTTTGTTTCTTAATTTTGTTTGCATGTATATTTTTTTTCTAATCGCAAGTTAGTTTGTCTTTCAAGATATATAGAAGTATCATTGACGACCAGATAACATTAAATACAAAATAATAACTAAATAGTGGTGTATGTAATCACCAACCCCATTTGAATAACCATTTCTTTTCATTTTTGTTATTTAGTTTATCTTCTACGTTCTTTACAGTTTGGAGAAGACAATCACAAAATTCTTACTATTTGTTTGAGGCTAAATAAGTTGTGAATTTTATCTAATTGTCCTCCAATTACTTCCTTATTTCGATGTGATAGTTAGTAGTTTGAGATTGTCATATTTGAATTTTTATAACAAATCAATTACTCCATGTTGATTCTCACATGACTTTTATCTATTTTATCTGATTAATATTTTATTGCAATCTAATTTTCATTAGATATCAAATCTTTTATAAACTACTTTATTTGGATTGTCACGTAATTGTTATCTAATTGTCATACAATTTTCATTCAATATTAAGAAATTTGTGATTATTAAATGATTGCTATCCTATAATATTATTATTATTTAATTGTCATGCGATTTTTATTAGATGTTTAGTACTTCAGGATCAATTATGAAGATTTTTCATCATTAAGTATTTTATGATTTCCATTTGATTGTCATGTGATTGTTATTTTATTGATATATAATTGAGATGTAATTGCTATGTGATTATTATCTTATTGACATATTGTCATTTGATTGCTATGTGGTTGTTTATTAGATATTTAATACTTTCTGATTTTTGTTTGATGTCATGTGATTCTTATCTGATGCATCTATTTTAATATTTGATCGAATTTACAAACAAAAATAAATGACATATCTTTTCGTCCATTATCATTTGTTGATGGAGAAAATGTTAAAAATAAGAAATAAAAAAGTGCACTGTCATACTCCGCTCTAGGTTATCCCCTATAACCTAGATCGTGGTGTGACAATTTGGAATCAAAGCATGTTTTGGAAACCTAAGAGTTATGAGCAATAACTTGAAAAATCAAGAGCCTATACATTAGAGATTCAAGAAGAGTTAGAATTGCATAAGTTGTATTGAAACATACCACATAGTGGCATACGACCCAGACGACCTATTAAGCAAACTCATGACACTTCTGCTAGTTTAGACGTTGGACTGAGGAAATTGAAGTTGAAGCCAATAGTGTTGAGAAGAACTTTGATGAGCAGATGATGCCTTGTTTGACTCAAGAAATTGTAGTCGATATAAGAATTATGCAAGATAATCCCACGAAGAACTTCAAAATTAAGTGTTCGAAGGTTTTGTTTGTGGTTGGAGAGAGTAGAGAAATGTTTGTGGCCATGAGTTGGCTAAATAAAAGAAAAACAAGAATTGTCACTCTCTTGTTGTAGAAAGGAGCAAAGAACTGGTAGCACTTTCTCAAGTTAGGTATGTGGTAGAATATGAAAAGTATTACAACTAGGAGTGTTCAAAAAATCTGGTAACCCGACAAAATCGGACTATCCAACCCAAACCGTAAGGGTTGGGTTAGATTAAATAATTAAAAAATAAAAATGGGTTAGGTTGTCGGGTTGGGGGATTAAGAACCAGGTGACCCAACCCAACTACGTAAATACATATATATAAACCCTAAATAACACCCTAATTTTTCTTTCCCACCTCCCGACTCACACTCAACCCCTTCCCCTTCAGACCTCGTGGGTTACACTCAACCCCTTCCCCTTCGCGTTCGCAATACGTCACATTCCGATGACTCACGTTCTGAATTTTACCCATGCAACCCGTTCCTCACTTTCCCTTCTTCTTTGACGGCTACGCAGGCTGAAATTAAAACCCCAGTCTCTCAAACTATCTCACTTTTTCTTTCTTCTAAACACTTTTCCACTATCTATCTCACAAACCCCATTCTTTTCTTTCTTTCTTCCTTCTTTGCCGCTCTGCATTCTATAGGTTAGTCCATCTTTTTCTCTCCTTTCACTTTTTCATGTTATTTATACATCGATTTTGCGTATGGTATCTCTTTTTTCCCTGAAATCACATACCTAGCTACAGATTTTGTTGGATTTGTTTCTTTTTTGGCAATGTGTGAGGTGAATCTTTTGTTCCATGTGTTTTTTTATTTTGTTTTACTACCTACTACCTACTATCTTTTTCTTCTTTTTTCAGTTTCTTTTAGTTTGATACCCTGAAGCTAATTGTTTTGGTTTCCTTCTACACTGCCTAAATCCTAACAAACTATAGAGAGATGAGAACAGTACCAACCCGCCAATCCAACCCGACTCAACCTTAAATTTTTGGATTGGGTTGGGTTAGGTGGATCCTTACATATTGAACCGATAGGGCTAATTTTTTGGCAACCTAGATAATTTGGATTGGTCCATATTTTACCTCCAACCCGATCCAAATGGATGATGTTGTTAAAATTATCTAATCTCCAATCATGTACACTCCTAATTACAATTGATTGTTCAAGTATACCATTTTAGTGGTCCAAGACGAGGTGAATAGATGAAAAAGTTTTAAGGGTAGTTTAAGAAAGGAGATTCATAAGCTATTACTGATAGCACTAAATGGACGATGTTGTTAAAATTATAAATACTGGTATACATGTTGCAAATAACTTGTTTGAGAAGAAGGCTAAGAAATGAGTCTCAAAGGGTGCTCGAATAGCTAATATTTCAAGCTTATCATTTGATACGCCTAATGGCTTGTTTAACCTTGGAGTTTAATGAGTCTATTGAAATAGAATTCTTGTCAATGTATCACACCACTATAGGTTTATATTGTAAAGGAGCAAGTGTTTAAGTAACAAGATAATGTTGAAATGAGTTATCAAAGGCAATGGATAAAATTTCTTGCATATATTATTTTCGTGGTAAGAGCGAGATAGTTTAAGAAAGGGTTGTATTGCAACCTTGGCTTATGTAATAAATACTCAAGCCAAGAGCTAAAACTTGAGCTTGTGTAGAGAAATGAAATCTAATTAATATTGCATTAATTTTCATACTTAAATTGAAATAAAGAACTAAATTGTGAAGAATTATGGAAATTGAGAGATTAAATTAATTGTTGATATAAAAATTAGGGATTTCAACAAAAGCTTATATTAAATTGAAGATTGAATCAAATCTAATTATATGGAAAATTAAAGAAAAGAATCTGTCAAAGAAAATATTAACCCTACCAAATGGTGACTTGATTCATGAAATTAGGGGAAATGTAAGGTTTATATAGAAAATATGAGAAATAACTACCAAGGAAATTCGAACTTGCAACCTCAAACTCGCACGCTTGAATTTGACGGAGATGATTTTTCAGAAAGTTGGTTTTTATACTTACGAGAGTGGGACTCCAAATATGGAGAAAAAATGATTCGAACTATGGACGTGGGGAGGCATGGGCGAGCAGGAGTTGACATGTGGCAAAGGAAGAGAGGAGGACGGAAGAAGAACACGTATTTGACATCGGACTTTAATTTTTGGGCCTGGTGATATTCAGAACCGACCTACGTGGAGGACACACATGCAAATCATTATTTGCGAAAATACCATTGAAGATAATGTTGAAAAAATAATTCAGGTCGTCCAAGTTTCAAACCAGTGATTTGAAGGTGGTTCCCTGCATGTGGATGCCCCTCATGTTTAATTTGTCTCTTACTCTTCATTTCAACCCTAATTTTGGTGATTTTCATGTCATTTGGTTCCTATCCAAGTCTACTTTCATTATTTGTATAAAAATATCAAAGTAACAAATATATGCATGCTAGGGATTAAAAATAAGCTACACACAAATGACTCAATATTTGCCCCAATACGCTTTATGGGATTTATTTTAAATAGTTTTTGGTTTGGTTATATTTATGTAAGTTTATCCTTAAATATATATATTAAATATAAATATTTACTCAACTTTTCTCTCTTCATTTAATTTTAATCCCCTACAATTATCTTTTTTTTTTCTTTTCTCCAATAAATAATAAAAGCAACCAATAATTATTCCATAAAACCACAACAGTGATTAAATGTTAAGTTTTATAAATATAATCAAATCAAATCGGCCCTGAAGCCAAACGTTTTCTTTTAAAAAGATTCATGTTTGCCCTTTCTTTTTATCTTCTTTCTTCTCTTCTTCTTCACCAATTTATCTTTTTTCTTTATATTGTCTTTCTTATCTTCTTCTACAATATTTTTTTTACATTTTTTTTCAAATCATAATTTGGGTTTTCAATCAATCATAAATCTTGTATTTTTTTCAAATTGTTATTTGGTTCAATATTGTGTGTCAACTATAAAGGATCTTGAAAACAAATCCTTGGGATTTTGGTACGATTGTGTTGCATAAAATCTTGAAAAAAAATCATTTAGCTTTAGGTAGCCCTATGAAAATTATCGTGTACCAAATAATCTTGAAAAAAATCATTTAGATTTGGGTAGCCAAATCTAAACAATCGTGTAACCAAATATAAATGATCATTCATGTACCACACATCTTGAAAAAAATCATTTAAATTTGTGTGTCAAATCTAAACGATTGTGTACCAAGAATCTTGAAAAAAAATCTTTTAGATTTGGATAAGCTAAATCTAAGCGATCGTGTATCAAATATATTACACCCATGAGTGGCCAATGATCACATTTTAACTGGAACATTTTTGGTATTTTTCATTGTATACCTATGTACTTTTTTTGTTTTTGAAATTGTTCGATACAGTATAAATATTTGTTTCATTTGTTATATTTTTTTACAAAAGAACCCTTGATTAAACCCATAGATTGTCACACCCCGCCCCAAAACCACTTCTTGCGATTTAGGGAAGGTGTACTGCCAATACACTCAATGTGTATCTCGCCATGAGATAGTATGCGCTAAACACATAGTGAGTGGAAAAATACTTTTACTATCACTTAACATACCTCAAATGTAACTTTGATAAACACAACATAACATAAAAGTAGCACACTTTTTCTTTATTGACTTAGCATCTTACAATCTATTTACAGTACATGCTCTCCTTACAACAAAGTTAAAACATAAAATTAAAATACTCTAACACCTCTCTTTAGCGGATTGGCTTAGCATCAGCAAGCTTAGCACTCGAGAAAGCACAATCTTGTACCTAGAAGTGTGAAAAATCATTTGAAAGTTGAAGTCAAAAGGACCTAGTGTGACAATTTTGTAAAATATGCTTTTGAAATATTTAATCTTTAAAATTTACCTCATAAATAATTTAACAAATAGAACACATAACATAGAATTTCTAAACCTTTCACTTTGATAAACTCCTTTTGTCATTAAATAACTCTTGTATCTTTAAATATCTCTTTTTCTTTCTAAAACAAATCTCTGTTAAATTTGTACTCTGAAACTCAATCACAATAGTAACTAGCTCGATCTACCGTGCCTGATCTAATAATCTCGGTTACGATAGTAGATCTCTGTTCATATTGTCCTACCTGAACTCGGTAGATGGATCGTTGGTAGAGATGTCCAAGAGGACATAAACAGAATATTTCCCCCTGCATATCTTCATAATACGTCGTTGGATGGTGGGTAAAGATGTCAAAGAGATGATTGTTTTTCAAGTTCCCCCACACACCTGCTCTTGCACCTCTGTAGGTTCAATCAAATTGTCAAAACGCAACGAAGTCAAACTTCTATACCCTATTAGTGTTGCATTCAACTTTGTTATATTATAGGAATGTAAAAAACTAATAATGGCATAACCAACACGCACCTTATGTAATAACCACCTTCTGGGTCATTGTTAACATCATAAAACAATCCACGAAAATAGACAAAGATAGAGCAAGGAGTTTCAAGGGGGATTAGGTGGGTTTTCATTTTCTGGGGAGGACAATATGGAGGAACAATGATAGACCCTCATTCAAGCAAACATGGTTCCTTTGTCCAAAAGTTTGAACCAAAGTTGCACGTTGGAGCAAGGGAAGAATTCCACGGCCAATAGTCTTCTCTTCCTACACAATACAACAAGCAAGATTCAAGAGCAAGGATCATTGCATTTTTCTCTTAGCCACGACAAAGGATGATAATTCACATACTTGAACAAAAATCTAATCTAAACACTATTAATTTCATGGCTCAAATATTGGATCACCACTAAATCAACAAGTTTAATTAGTTAAATAATATATATAACCATTTATACAAATTCTTAATGCACTTATTTGATGGATTTGAAAATGAGCACAAACCCAAAAATGAGCACAAATCCTGATAGTTTTAGCCCAATCTCTGTTCATTTGCAAATTTATCATTAATGCCGTTACAAAAACAATTCATATAAGAAACAAAATGATTAGAAAAAATCACGTAGCTTCTCTCTTTTATGCATGAGCATTGCTAAGTGTAGACGTAGAAAACCTAACAAAATATGCAACACATAATCTCTAAGAAACCTAGGGCTCACATAACTACACACTAAACTAAGTGAATGAGTTGATGACCATAATGAAACTCCAAGTATCGAGGCAAAGATGAGAAGCAAAAATACTAGATTAACATCGTAATTACATAATGATTAATGACTAAAGCCCGATTCACCATATTCAACCCCTAAAACTAACAACACTCTGTCCTAATCATTCTAAATACCAAAAAACAAACAAAATAAACCAATAAGATTGTAATAGCCAAGTAGCTTAACCCTAAACCAACAACTAAATATTTCAAATGTGAAACCGATCCACTAAACAAAATAAAAAAACAATATATCCATAAGAGAAAATTTAAACTCACTCTTGCGGTCAATCGTTTTGAAGGAAACCATATCTACCCAAAATTATTAATTCACCTTTCTGCCCTCACTGTAAAACAATTCAAAATGTGAAAAACAAAATAACTAGTCGATCAAATAATCAAAGAAGCAAAAGAACTCCAATCAACAAAAATCCTAAAGTTCGCGTAGTAAATTGAGAAAAGTCGTACAAGATGTAGAAAAGTTGTACAAGATAAACTTGTAAGAAGATCGAATAAGTATTCATCCACTAGCTTGATATTAATCCCTCGAACCTAAGTTATGTAACAAAATACATGAACAATAAATTCATCCTACATATTAAAAATTGTTAGTCACGTTGAATGGAACAAACCAAGATTTTAGAATCAAGCAAAGCTTTTCCCATAGCAATAGTTAGTACTCTTTCCTTGTACAAAACAAAAAGTTAATCTTCATGGACTGAAAAGAAGGTCCATATTATGTTTATCTTCCATACTTTGAATAATTATAGAAAGTGTGGAGTACTTATCAAATCTGCAATCCCCAGAAATCCAACCTCATTTTTCCCTTCAAATATGAGTACTTATCAAATCTGCAATCTCCAGAAACCCAACCTCATTTTTCCCTTCAAATATGTTCTTCAATTTTTGGTCGCAAACTATGACTTCCTTGTTGCTTGGTTTCTAAAAGAATAAATAATATAATTTAAAAGAAAAACAAATAAACAAAACAAACTGACACGACTCAGGGCTTCTGTAGTTCAAATCACTAATTTTACATCAAATATCATAACCAAGTTATGTTCTTTTATGAAACACAAGTTGTAATTAGCCAAAGAAAGAACAAGTTCAATGCAGTTCATGTAAGGGAACTCATGGAACTGAAGTAGATATCACCAATTTAAATTTTAGAAAATGTATATCTTATCCAAATAGAAGGTGTTTATCTTCATAAAAAATATGACTCGAATGGATGGATTCAATCTATGAAGCAATTGAAAATTTGAAAAACAAACATATGTTTTTCTAGAACTGTTCCAAGTCATTGAAAACAAGTGTACAAATAAGAAAATAATTAACTAGGAAACCGAGAATAGAAAAAGCTCTTGAAAAATCTTAAAAGCCTCAAACCCAACAACAAGGATATCAATTAATCTAATAACATTACTAACCACATGCCACATGCTCTTCAAAAAATTCAAAGTATGGGAGTATAAATGATGTTTCCAATTAGCAGTGAAGAAAGAAAATTAGAAAAACTATAGCTTTCCAAAATCGATATATCCTTACACACAATGTAATCTTAAGAAAACATATAGCAAAGTACTCTTGAAAAAAAATACAATTCAATTATAGGAATACATTAACCTTGGTTTCACACACAATAACAATATACTAATCTGTATCAATATCTTATACAATCAAGCAAAATGTTGGAGGCTTTGAAATCTTGATAAATAAACTAAAGTTAAACTTACTTAGGGTGAGCTGCAACAAACGGAGCACTTACGACGAGTTTGGTGAGCAAGGGAGTGGCGGCCTCCAACGACGTTCAGATGGTAGCAGATAGCAGTGGTGTTCGGCGATGTTCAGATGGTAGCAAGTAGCAGCGGCGTTAGAATGGTGGGTTGCGAGAAGAGGAAGAGAGAAATGGGGAGGGTAGCGGCGTCGTTTGGATGGTGGGTTGCGAGAAGTGGAAGAGGGAAATCAAAAGGGTAGCAGCGACGTTCAGATGGTAGGTTGTGAGAAGAGGAAGAGGGAAATCAGAAGGGTAGCGGTTGAGTTGCGTTCTGTGGGAAGAGGAAGAGGCAAATTGAGGGGAAGTGTTGTATGGGAGAGAGAAAGGTGGGAGGGAAATGTTGGAGGGAAAAAGTAAAAAAGAAAGGAGGAAGAATAAAAAATAAATTATGTTTTTAAAAAAAACCATAAAAAAATGAAATTATGTTTATTTAAAAAAAAACGTATGCTCATGTTATTTTCGTTGTCATAGGTATAAATTTTGCGTCGTCATAAATGCATATAAAAATTTAGGGTCTTTCGTCATGTAAATTACGTCGGCATAGATATGTCTAAAAAAAGTGGGATCTTTCGTCACATAAATTACGTTGATAAATGTTTAAAATATCTGTCCACACACAATACGTGACCATAAACTAAAATAAACGTTAGTAGAAATCCAACTAAAAAATTAAAAGAGGGAAATAAAAAGTATTTTTATTACCTCAAATCTCTCAATCATGCTCATAAAACTAGGTTAACTAGGTTCAAGAACTGATTACGATATCCAGGTAGGAGGTGTTCCATAAATCGTCAACTTAAGAACCTCATACCTTGATCATCTTATCTGACTTGTTGACAATATTGAACCAGGTGAGCCTCTTGTAACCAGTTTTACAAGATATCGACCTATTTCTATGAAAATTTTAGAAAGATATGTTAACCTAAGTCGACATGCATTTTATCTTCGTTATAGATTTTAAAAGTCCACTTGATTTTATAATTCTTATAAAACAAAAGACAAACCTATAAAATTCAAATAACAACATTATATAAAGAAATTAATTTATTTAACTTTTAATTAAACATATTGAACTAAATTAAATAAATTAATAACTAATAAATTCTAATAAATCATATTTAATAAAAATTAATTTAATTAATTTTCATATTAATTAAATAACATTCATACTATAACATTTATAACATACTTCAACAACATTTTAACCTATGGTGGAATTTTAAATTTGTATGACATTCAAAATGCACCACCAAATTTTACGTAAAAACACTCTAAAATGAATTGATTTTGGCCTCTAAATTAAGCCAAGTACTAAATTATTATATTGATAAATGGATGAAGTATGTTAGAACTCCCGAAAAACTCGAACCCGCATAAAAACCCTTAAAAAATGCACTGATCCGGCCCAAAAAGCTTTGAACGGGCCCAATAACCCAACAATTAGGCTTGAACCGGCCCAAAAACACACCAGACGCGCGTGGGTCAGAAGAACCGGGTCTGGCGGGCGGACGGACGTGGAGCGAACCAGTAAAAATGCGTGGGCCGCGAGAAATGGACCAGGTCAGACGCGGGCGGGCACGAGTTGGAGCGGGTGAGACGTGTGGCCGCGCAACATCGCACCACGTGGCAGCTCCTAGGCGCGCGCAAGGGACGGGTCGCCAGTCGGGTATCGGGTCAGGTCTACAGGTCTGAAGATCCTTATCAGGTCTGTTCTCTCCTCTTTTCTTAAAAAAAATATATTTTCTCCTAACGTTGATGAAATTACATCCTAATTTCAACTCTAATGACTCCATAAAAAGTACAGACCCTTATCAATAATAAATTAAGTCATAAACTCGGCCAATTACAATAATTAAAACAAAAAACACTTAATCTAGTGTCAAAATTGTAATATATCTATTTTAGTTCAACCATAATTTATCTAATAAATTTGAACCCACCACATGCAATTGGATAAAATTAAAGCATGCTCTGATACCAATATATAGAACTAAGATATGCATAGCGGAAAAAGAATCGAAATTCTACCCTAATTGTCTCTAATTAACATGGAACCCTAAACTAAACAATTTAGAGTTTAGGGAATATTACTTTTGATGCTTTTCAAAAAACCTCAATATCTCCTCACGTACAGAAACAAAAAAAACCACTAGAATTGACACACTAATCTTCTAACTTAGAATCTGGTTGACGGACCCAATTTGGTGAAGAAAATAAGGGAGATAAATGGAAAATGGAAGGTATAAGTTTTGTTGAGATTTTGGAGAGTAATAAAATAGTAATTTCTAAAATTACTTGAAAATGACAAAAGTTTTTTAATAAAAAGAAAGCAACTCTATTTATAACCTAATTACATGCACTTTTGCATGTAATTAATTTGTCACATCTCAACACCTAATATTCTAACAATTAGTAGAACTTAGAGGGTTAGGTGTCTACATCTCATATAGCCACATATCTCATTAAGTGTTGGAATTATACAACAAAATGTTGGATTTTCTCGTTAACTTAGTCTAAGAGTAAAATGATCATTTGATCTTTCAAGTCAAAAGTCAAACTTTGATTTTTCCAAGTCAAAAGTCAATATTTTGACTTTTTACCATTTTGTCCGTCTTGACTAATTCCGACCTCCCGAACATGAATCCATATTCATTTTTCCAAAATTTAAATCACATTTGAATATAAGGCCGATCAAAGTTTTACTTTTTAAAGTCAAAAGTCACAATTTGACTTCTTACAACTTTGACCATTTACATCATTTTCGAGCTTCTTAGTATGAATTTGTATTCATATTTGTAATATTTAAATATTATTTAAACATAAAGCTCTATTTCTAATCAGAAGATCAATGGCTATATCACATATAATTGTTGGTTTCTCTCTCTTCTCCCAATTCGAACAATTTGACTTATTTCATCACACTGTTCTAAGTTTATTCCATGTGAGCTAGCAGAGGAACCTAATGGACCTATAGATCATGGGCTCCATTGATTCAAGATTAACTACCTAAACTCTTTTAAACTGAGTTAATCAAAATTCATTAACTAATGGGTCATTCCACTAAAGTTCCGCAGTTGTAGTCCCCTTACTATACAAATATTCGTGTCCATTTGATAAAACCATAATCATTAAGTTAATCATTCACAGGTTGTTCGTAACCTTAGTTGGGTCAAAATATCGTTTTACCCACAAGAGTAGTCTTGCTCATTAAGTCTCACTTATCCACTATTGAACAATTGATTTAAGGTCCAACCTATAAACTTAATCCTTGTTGGGCCAATGAGAGGATGAGGCCTCTTGTTCAAGACTTGGATTCAGTGCTTAAGAGAACAACCTATCTACTAACCCTAAAACGGGTAACAGTGAATTCCGTCTTGCATTCTATGTCTCCAGCTATCCACCCGATCTTACCCTATGCAAATCTAAGGATAATCTTATGTGAACAGGAGTTCATAGTTAGCTCAGGATTAAGATTAAGTTACCTAGGTCATCAATAATTGAGATAGTCAGTTTAAACAGTAAACGATATTATAATTAAAAGTGACTATTTCATGGTTCAGTCTTTTGTAAACACCTTTCATAGGATGCCCCCACTTTCATGTCTCAACATGAACGATTTAGGATCTCCTCGTTTGTACTTACTACAAAGTGGGTCGCATCCATAGTTTCTCTAAATAAGGCGCCCAACCATTATTCATATACTATAGACTATTTATGCTATATAATCGAATTTGATCCACGTTTATTTCTCCACATAAAGCTTAAGTTTACTCAAAAATATCATTGGGACTTAGTTGATTGGATTTAAGATTATAAAATTCAATTTCTCAATAACGACTTTATTGAACATAATATGATTACAAAATACGAGTTTTAGGACAAAAAAATTCAACAGTTGTGTGATCTGGTGTGAGATGACCTTTGCTTGTTGTGTGATCAGACATTGTTGGAAGACGCATAATACGTGGTGGAATTGATGAGCATTGCTAATGCGTCGAGTTTACTCCTCAGAGTCGCAACTGGACAAAATAGTGTAGTAAACGATTGACCCGAAGAAAAAGGTACAAGTGTTTAAACCAAATGTGTAGAATGATTATATTAAATGACTATTCAACATACTTAAGACATGCAATACGAAGAATTGAAAAATGATGAAATTACTTTTGATATAACTAATTTTATCGTGTTCGATTATGCAGCCACTTGGCAGCTTGATTTGTTAATAGTAAGAGATAAAAGACCTTGTTCATTAGACATTTTTGTCTAACCATTCAACCTTTGTTTTATCCTTGAACTTGAATGATCGTCGTGTTTCGTTCACCAACGGTGCCAAGAACTTGAACTTGGGGTGACATGTTAACTTAGGACTTAAGAAGTTAACTACGTACACAATTAGTTCTGCAGGATAAGTCATTGGTCATTATCACTGTATGCGAAGTACTCACTATATACATTTTTATCGCATAACTACTAAATCCTTGTTGGGTACAAGTTTTTCTACTGTTTGCTCAATTATAACCGAAGAGATAGGCTTATCTGGGTGATCCAGAGTTGAACACAAGGAATTGCTACCAAAACTTAGTTCTAGAATTTACTCATCAATTAGGCGGTATAAAATAATTAATTAAATAAAGTATAAAAGAATTAGAACTATGATTAAAACTACTTATGTACGCCTAGATAATTTGTAAAGGAAAAATAAATGGACGCAAGATGGAGATGTGAACTAACTTGTATGCGAGGAAGAAGGTAAATGAATGTCTACACATTATTAGGCGATTAAGCAATGCGAGAGTTTCGATGTGATATAACTTGCTTAACCAACTCATGATTAAGGTGAGCTTCTCTCGAAGTCTTTAGATGCCACATTTGCTGACCTTTTAGGATGCAAAGGACTAAGCTTTATTAGGCGAGATATATCTAGAAGAATTCACATATAATACTTATAGAATTTTACGATTAATAACAACAACTTCTCAATGCCTAATGTTCACACTTGTTCACCTTTTGAGACACAAATGATGGAAGTTATCTCACAAAGTAGAGTTTGGAAGTTATTTCCATCTTCCAAGAATTGGGCATTAAGGCCAAGTAAGGAAGAAGTGAAGGGCTTGCTAGACGAGAAGGCTGCCAAGGCGTTTACTTTCTAAGTTTAAGAGCTGTATTATATTGTAAACCTTGTTGTAAAATGCTTCGCTTAAGTTTAATAAAAGTGTGTTTGTTTATATTATGTGTTAAGTGTTTTTATCTCTTAGGAGTTAATTAAGTTTCAAGTTAAGACAAAGGAAAGTCATTAGGCAATTAAGTAAAGCTTAAGAACCTTAAGATTGAGTGTTTTTGGCATTTAACGCTTTAAAGATACTTAGAGTCATACCGCGTCTCACATGGTAAGCAAGGACGTGTTATGAGCAAGGCGTGACACCAAGTGTTTAATTTATCAGCACGTCAAACCTCAATACCAAAAGACTAGTGGGCTGTTGTGTCCCTTGCCAAGCTCTAAGTGGAAATGAGAACACATAACCATAAACTTTCTATTTGGTCCACTTAGAATTCCAAGTGGGTGCGATGGGGTTTGAGTAGTTATAAACAGATTCACAAAGACAACATGTTTCATCATCGTTAAACAGTCCTTTCCACTACATAAAATGACTAAGTTGTATATAGACAAAATTGTAAGTTAGTACGGTACACTAGTATTTATTGTTTCGAACTGAAGATCCACAATTTACCTTCAAGTTTTGGCCAAAATTGCACGCCACATTACAAACGAAGCTGCATTTTAGTATCGTGTTTCACCTACAAATGGATGCCCAACATAAGAGGACCATTCAAACGTTAGAAGATATGCTAAGAGCTTACGCCTTATAATTCAGCGGGAGTTGGGACGAGTGGTTATCTATGATTGAATTCGCCTACAATAATAGGTACCATTCTATAACAGGAATGGCTCCTTGTAATGCATTGTACGTGAGGCATTGCAGAACGCCAGTCTGCTGGAAGGAAGTCGACAAAAGAAAGTTGTACAAACCAGCATCAGTCAAAGCAGCGATAAATAATGTCAAAGTAATTAAGGAAAAGTTTGAAGGTTGCTCGCAAAAGATAAAAGGGTTACATTTATAACCATCACAAGACACTGGAGTTCGAACTGGAAGACAAGGTCTTGCTACAATTATCGTCGTGGAAAGGAGTGATTAGATTCGAAAGAAAAGGAAAACTTAGACTGTTATACATTGAGCCATACGATGTTTTGGAACGCGTGGTATCAGTGGCCGATAAGTTAAGACTTACCAGAGAACTTTCTTGGATACACCCTTCTTTCCATGTATTGATGTGGAGGAAATATATGCTAGATCCCTTGCACGTTCTCCAAAAGCAACCCTTGGAAGTACAAGAAAACTTGATCTATGAAGAGGACTCCTATACATCCTAGATAGAAAGGAACAAGTATTAAGAACAAAGCTGATCCACATGGTTAAGATGTTGTGGAACAACCATGGAGTTGAGGAAGCCACTTGGAAAAACAAAAATCAGATGAAAGATAAGTAGCCCCAATTGTTTGCACTCTCTAGCTGAATTTAGAGGACGAAATTCTCGTAAGGAGGTAGTAGTTGTAAGGCCCCGACTACATGTAGCTAATGCCCTGAAATCCTTGTGATAAGAATGATACTCGAGGAGATTTCCTAATCACAAAAGTGTTAGCTATAGCCAAATAACATTAAGAACCCTGACGCTAGGAGGGAATGCATCAATCAGATGAGTAAAGTTCGTCTACTTCACCTAGGGACGATGATGTGTTGCAAAAGATAGTAGGTAGGTGGTTGATGGGACCCAAACACATAACCTGGGTTTAGAATAAGACGTGTCGAAGGCACGTGACATTTTCAGATTGAGCCACTTTTTGCTGCCATTTAGGAAAATGATTTTAGTATAGAGAGATTCACTTGGAAAGATCTGTAAATAAAGAGTCCGAGTCATCTAAAAATACTTCTTACCCTGATCTTATTAGGAAAGAGAATTTGAAGGTTCTGAAGGATTTGAGGCGAGGACAAATTCATTTCTATCAGGATTCCGAAACCAACAATGGGACCTTGGCCAGAGAATCAAAATTGGCTGACCATAACAGTGAGTGGTTTTCCAACAAAAAGTTTTTTAACTAAGAAAAGAGTTTCTAACTCTTATTTAATGCTTTACTATTGCTTTATGAGTTCATAAACAATGTGAAATTTTTGGTATGTTATTCCACCACCGTCGTAAGTAAGTTCACCGATGAAGAGAATGTGTGACAATATGCTCTTTGAATAATTATATGTTGGAATGGAGTGGCTTAACGTTCTAAATATTGTATCTACACATGTTGAATATTGAGATCTAATGTTATGTTTTAAGGTAAGCTAACCTTGTACCGTGGATGATGTGATGTCTTACCCTTGTTGTGTGATCTACGGTAAAATGCTCTATTCTTGCTGTGTGATCTGAAATAGAATGTCTTGTCCATGTTGTGTGACCTTGGACCAGATGCTCCATACTTGTTGTGTGATTTGGTATAAGATGTCTTTGCTTGTTATGTGATCTGACATTAAAAGACGCATAACACGTGGTAGAATTGATGAGCATTGCTAATGCATCGAGTTTACTCAACGTGGCTGCAACTGGGCAAAAGAGTGGTAAACGCTTGAGCTAAGGAAAAATGGTACAAGTATGTAAACAAAATGTGTAGAATGATTATCTTAAATGAATATCCAACATGCTTAAGTCATGCAATATGAAGAATTGCAAAATGATGAAGTTACTTTTGATATTACTGGTTTTATCGTGATCGATTATAAAGCTACTCGACAAATTGATTTGTTAATACTAAAAGATAAAAGACCCTACTCACTAGATGCTTTCGTCTAACCTTTCAAACTTTGTTTTATCCCCCCTAGGTGACAAAGGACATCCAACATTGAACTTGTTGTTGTACTCGTCTTCTATGCTTTGAAATCGCATCCTTTTTGTAGTGGCCACTGTCTTTTCGCATAACATGTAGGGGTAGCGAGCAAGTTGAGTACGTTGTATTTCATTTCTATTAAAGGGACTTTGGTACCCATAGTCACGTGTACTATTATATCTACATCAATGAAGTGTTCTCCTTTCACCAAAGTTTACCTTCTGCATATAAATGTTAAAGTAAGAATTATTCTGTCACACCGTACCCCACATACTTGCTTGCTTGTCTCATGATACATGGTGCAACTTGAGCATCCTTGACGCAGTTAAATACAAAAGACACTCATCTTATCATCCTCAACTTAGCTCAATCGCCAAAACACTTAACTTAACAAATATACTTTAGGCGATATAGAACTTAACGCGGATAAGAAAAACAAACTTTAACTTTTATTACCAACAAGGTGTTTAATACATGAATATACATATACAACACTTAACCAAGATAGAAACAATATACTTAAGTTTATAACTAGATGCCTAAAAGCTCTTCGCTTGGTAAGCCTAAACTTCCCTCTCTTATTGGTCTCAACGCCTAGCTCTAGAAGATACATTCTAAAGAATAAGTCTAAAATACTTACTGAGGTTAACCAAAAATATAAATCTTTTTTGCAATACTTTTTCATAAACAGAACAAGATAAGATATCAAATCATATAAATAAATCATTTAGCGCATAAACACCATTTCGCAAACCCATCTTTATGCATAAATGAATCATCTCAAATTAACAGTCATTTCGTTCGCCAAGGATCTTGAATCACTCTTTATACTAGGTCATATAGCTTCACGTTTAGACTACTAAGTTCTTCTGCATTCGAGAGTATACATATTCATCCTTGTTGCTCAAACCGCTAAGCTTTATACGCTATTTTCAACAAATTAGCCAGCTTTTTAACACTATGTAGCCTCGTACACCCCATGGTGACCTTGACTCTTTATGTGCACATAAAAGTTAGCATCATCTCAAGGAAACAACTAATGGTTTAAAACCATTTCATAGTATTGAAATCATAGTCATAAAATCAAACTGTAAACATCATAAATTATGCTTGAAAACATATAAGCTTTTCTTAGAAATTCCTTTTGAAACACTTTCTTATTTGAAATCATCTTTCAAAATAGTAAAGAGAAATCACAAGAAATATTTTAACATGGAAGCATTTAAGAAAATCACTCTCAAAACTTTTAAGAAAAAAAACACTCACAAACTTTACTAATAAATTCCTTCTTCTTCTCACGTAGCTAAATCGGCAGCACTTCAGCACCTTGATTTTCTCTTTAATATTTCCAAAACAAATGACTAAGGTCCTCTATTTATACTACTCCTTAAATCATCTTAGTCGTGCTTAAACTCTTCTCAGATCGCCAGCTCCTGCTTCTTAATGAAGCAAGTGTAAACTTAAGATGTGTCCTTAATTATACGTAGCTTGAACTCCACACGTGGCCCATTAATCACAATTAAGAAATTGAGAATTTTCCTTACTGCTTCTCGCTAAACTTTCATCTGTGAAGAACCCTACTTCCCTAACCTTTCTTGTGAACATCCTTACCTCGTGGTTATACTTACATTTTAAAAGTCCACTTTGCGAGCAACTTTAGACACCAACTTCTTATCACCCAACTCCTTTAAAAGTCACCTTGCAAAACCTTCTTCGCGAAGTAATCCACCTTTCCCCACATAGAATTCTTACTGTGAACTTACACTTAAACTTCAAGGCTTTATTGCAGACTTCTTAAGAAAACTTACAACCTTAAATTTCCTATTTTCCTTGTGAAATCCTTATCCGCAAAATACTTTATTCTTCTCTTGAAAACCACACAAAACGCCTAATCTAAACATTTAGTCAAATGTTTGCCAGTAAAATGTTTTCTCCTTAACTTAAATTATTGGTACGGGTCTTACATGTTCTGCTTATTAGACAGTTGGTACACCATCCCAAAAAGGTAAGAAACGTTCAGCGTCTAGGACGCACGACTTCCATTTGGTATAGGGCACGACATTTCGGGTGGGGCGTGACATGAACGATTTGCCAAAGATGCTAGAAAATTTTTATTTAGTAGATTGTAGAAATGTATATCATGTTTGTTGTTTGGGTAAGCAATGATGCCTTTTATTTCATACTTTGAATAATATCGTTGAACATGTTTTTGGTTTAGTGCACTATGACATATAGAAACCTTTTAGAACACTCAGGGGCTGTTTAGGCCCCAGTTTATCACTATTGGGTTAGAGTTAAATAACCCTAACCCTTGTTTGGGGCCCAATTTATGAAAACCCTAGTTTTAGGGTTTTCATAATCCTCTCAAATCCTTTTCATACTACTTTTCACTGTGCACCCTTAAACCGTGTAATCATCCTTCATCATTCCCTTCTCTGTCCAACCTCGTCTTTTCCCTTCCTTACCGTTTTCTCCTTCTCGTCTTCTTCCTCCCCTACCGTTTTCTCCTCCAAATCTTCCGTTTTCTCTTCCAATTTTCTCTTCCAATTTTCTCTTTCAAATCTCATTTTACTCACCCCATTTTTTCTTTGCAGCTGCGAGTATATATAGAGAGAGACAAAGGTAAAAATTGAATCCCACTCACTCTCTATCACATCCTCCATTTTCAGTTCTCTATTTTTTCTGTGTTCATTGTTTCTCCTTCTTTCTCACTCTAAATCTCCCGTTTTTTCCTTCTTTCATCACCCTCTCTCTAAATCTACCTTTTTTTCCTCTCATCCCTATTTGTTTCGCTCAACATTTTGATTGCATCCATGGAATTACGTAGGCAGAACGGTGATAAGGTGGTGGGAGTGTCCTTCGTGGAAGTAGATTTGTTATCCCTCGCTCCATTTTTTTCCTCTCTCCGTTTTAGATTGTCCAAAGTGGGATTTGGATTTGGGGTTAAATGAAAATTTTCTTGGAAAATTTGTTTGAAAATTAGAAGCCATTTTTTTAGAAAATAGAGAGTGAGAGAGATGGTAGATGTTGTGTGTTTGGAGGAGCTCTGTTTTAGGATGAGATTTTGTTGAGATTATGAAATTTTCAAATTCAAGATGTGTTCAGTTTTTTTTTTTTTTTTTTTTTTTGTATTTTTAATATAATGGATGAATGTGTAACTAATTTTCTTTATGGGTATGTAGGATATATAGGAGTAGGAAAGTAGCTTATAATTATAATTATGTTTGTTATTGATCTTTAAATTGAAAGAATGGTGAGAAATAGAAAGATTCAATTGCCATTTGAGAAATCCAAACCCAGTTTGCAGTTTTATGAACACTCTCCATTATATTTATCTCTTAGATTAATTAAATATATAAAAATTATTTTGTTAATTTAGTTGATTGAATAAACTTTGCCTACAAAAAATTAAATACATAAATAAGTTTGAAGAATTAACCATTAAAGTTGGGTTTGAAATAAATTAGAAAATTTAATTGATACGAGAGCTTGATTGTAAATGTATTTATTAAAATTACTTCCTAATTAGAGGTTCATTCTTAGAATTTTTTTTCCCAAATTGATGTTCTTTCAAATTCTAAGCTAAATGTTGAAAATAAAATAAAATATTGAATTTAGGATATGAATTTTTTAAAGAAAATATTCACAACACCATTCACATAAACCTTTTCCTCAAACACATCTTATCATAATACCATCATAATCCTACCCACATAACTCTTCTTCCAAACACATCTTATCATAATACTACATTCATAAACCTTTCCTCCAAACACAATTTATCATAACACTAGTTTTATCATAACCCTAACCTTTCCACAACTCAACCCTTCCCCCAAACGCACCCTCACTGTTGGGTTTTGTCCTAAAACTAATGATTTGTGAATGTTAAAAAATTCTATTATTCAATAAAGTAGTTATTGAAGTATTGTTGGAATAAGTGATTTGCTCATTATAAACTCATAATCCAATAAACAAGGTTCTTTGACTATAATATAAGTACTTGAACTTGATGTAGAGACACAAATGTAGATCAAGTTCGAGTTGATAGTCTAAACGGTCTATAGTGTAGAAATATGAAGGACACTATAAATGTGTCTCATTTTCTATTTAGTACCAACGATGTGATGTTAAATGCTTGATGTAGAGACATATGAGTGGGGGTGCCTATTTAAAAGACTTTACATAAGATAGAACAATGAAATAGTCATTTTTACACTATAACAATGTTGGCTTTTTAAAACTAACTACTTTGACTTTGATATCATAGGCAACTCGACCTTAATCGTTAGCAAACTAAGAACTCCTATTTACTCGAGATTATCCTTAGATCTGCATTAGTGAGGGCAACTCAATAGCATTTGTCTAATAGACCTTCCATTTCAAGGGTAAGAGTGAGTGGATAACTAGGGACGTATGGTAAAAGAAGAAATTCGCTCTTACTCGCTTTTAGGGTTAATAGAGAGGTTGTTCCATTAAGTGTTGACTTTAGGTTGTGAATAAAGGGACTTGCCCTCTCATTGGCCTAAAAGGGATTTGTGATCAATTATAAAATGATAAGAAGATTTGTGATCAATTACAAATCTAAATATCTGAAGACTTCAACTATAAAGGTGAGTATAGAAAACTCTATTTTTATTCTTTGTTTATGTTGTGTGATTTGTACTTTCTTCACCTACACATACTAGCTTTTCCTACTTTGCTACTTTAGTAGATGAAAAATTTAAATATACTTGGGTCTATTTGCTGAGAAATAAATATGATATTTTGTATGTTATTCCTCATTTCTTTAGACTTTTTTAAACTCAATTTAGAAAGGTGATTAATGATTTTTGATCTGACAATGTGCTTGAACTTAAGATTAAAGACTTCTTTGCTACTATGTGAACTATACATCAATTCTCTTGTGTCTATACTTCGCAATAAAACTCAATCATCGAACGAAAACATCAACATCTTCTTAATGTAGCAAGGACTTTAATGTTTTAGTCTAAATCTCTCATAACTATTTAAGGTGAATAGTTGTTATTTAATCCATATAGTATCAATGGTTGTACTCTAAAAAACAACCCCCATTTGATGTTTTGATTAGGAAGAATGCATATTACTCACATCTGGTGGTTTTTGGATGTCTTCCTTGTGCCTCAATACAAATAGATAAAAAAAAAATCTATTTCAGGACACGTCCTTGTATTTTTTGGGATACCTACTAGGAATTAAATGATACAAGTTGTATGTTGTAACCAAAAAAAGGCTCGTTCTTTCAAGAGATGTCATATTTTCTTTCAGCTCTAACAAAGAAGATGTTCATTCAGCTACACATGATTTCTTGGTCAATTTTTTACTCCTTGCTCTTTATTTGAAGCTTCTAATATTGTAATTGACTTTGGAAGTCCATGGGGACATAGATGATACAACTCCAAATAATGATCAAATCACATATTGGTAGTGTTGTTGAAGTTCTTTTTTAAGAAGTTAATGAAGAGGCTTACGAGATTGTTCAAGAAGCTAAGAGTCCTCAATTGTACTAAGAAGATTATTAAAACAACATTGCCCACCTTCATATTTGAAGCATTTCCATTATTGCAATCACTCCTTTATTCTTTGGAAAATATCTTTCTTACGATACATATTCTCCACATCACAGACACTACTTACTAGATGTTGCTCTTCTATCACCAAGTCGTCAAATATTAGAATCAGTGGGAGGTTATCGCTCAAAAAATTGCAATGGAAAGAAACAACACATGGACAATTGTATCCTTAGCTTATGAAACTTGCGTCCTAACAAAGGGGTTTCTTATAAATTAAAATTTGAAGTTAGAAGAATCATATTTAAGTAGGCATTTTGAGATAACATAAAGAAAGGGGCAGAAGGCAAAAGAATCAAACAACGCGATGTGAAGAATGGAAATATGGTACAAGAAGATAACTCGAGAAGGGAACACAACAAGGAACATTTAATTAGTTATTAGGTGATAGGCTAGGTGAGGAGGGGTATGATTAGTCAGCTAAATAGAAGTTAAGTTTAAGTTAAGCATGGTTTAAGAAGGATACTAAACTAACACATGTAACACAATGAGTAGGAGTTGTTGATATTAGAGGAAGTGTAATGCTAACTAATCTGATTTGAGGAGAGTATAAACAAGTTTGAAGAATGATTAATTCAAGTGTTTAGATAAGAGGAAGTTCTATCAGAGGAGTAAAAGGTGAAGTTTTTTCGTAGGACCAAATTAATAACTTGTAGAAATTCAAGTTATTTATGGCCGTTTAGGTAGAACAATGGAGCTAAAACACGAGATAAAATGTCAATACACGCAACTTTCATCGTAAATTTATAAAGATAAGAGAATATATCTTAATAAGTCTCCATGCCTATTTATCCATTCTTTCAGTGTGTTTATCGCAGGATAATGTTAAAAAGAAGAAATATAGTGAATCTCAAGAGGATCGCATGCGAAAAGCTTATGTGATAGGAATATTGCTTGGAGATTAACACCATCAGGCGAAAGGTCCCATTATCACGCGTTGTGATTCACTAGAAAACAAGAATGGTAGTTTGAGTTGATGTGACTTGACAACACTACAATTGACACTGCCATGTAGAAGAATAGTAGCTTCCCACCTAAAGTAGTCTATATAAAGCCTCCATCCCTACCATGTAAACTCGGTTGGTATGAATAAACCAAACTCTAGAGAGCCCTATGAAAGTCGGTGGAAAGGAATAACCTTTTCGCCCTCTAAAAATTTTTTCCACCTCTTCTCCAGTCCACCTTATAAGTGAGAGCTTAGAGAGAGAATCCATCATCTTCTTTCCCCTAACTTGTAAAAGAGCCAAGGAATACTAAGGCATAATACTACTTGACTCCCCTTTTTACTTTCCATTTGTGTACTTTCAATGTAATGCTTGACTTATATATTTCAATGCAAAAAGGCTCACATCCATCAATACATTGCATATTTATTCATCGTCAATCTTTCATTCCTTTATTGTTCATCTTGTTTCTGGGTTATAAGTAGTTTTGACTGTGTCATAAGTTCTTGATAAGGGAACTGTACTCATAAGGTTCATCACGTTTAATCTATGTGTCATCCCTATCGCTTGATTCTCTTGAAGAGAAGAAATCAGGTGTTGTTAGCCAACTACTGATAACTTCTAGAAATACAAGTTATGTGGCCTTTTACGTAGAACAAAAAAATCAAAATGCATGATAATGTGTTAAAACGGGTAGCTTCTATCACAAATTCATAAATGTAAGAGAATATAACTTGCATAAGTCTCAATGTCTGCTTTACTCTGTTTTCCAATGTTTATCTCAAGATTGTAGAGAAAAGAAGAAAGACAGTGAATCGCATAGGAGCACGTGCTACGAGGTAAGAAGCTTGTCTGGCGACTAAACATCTTTTGTGAGAAACCACATCAACACGCAATAAGGATTCACTAGAAGACAAGAATGGTAGTTGGAGTTGATGTGACTTGACAAAGGCTGAAATCGTCGCTGGCATGATCATAAAATAGAAGTTTTTTACCGAAAGGTAGTCTATATAAAGTCTCCTTCTACACCAAGTAACTTGTCTGGCTTGAATGGGTCAAAACATAGGGAGCTCCATTGGAGCCGACAGAAAGGACTAGCCTTTTCGCCTTCTATAAAAGTTCTTTTTCTTTCTCAATCAACAGTAAGTGAGAACTTAAAGATTATTAGAGAGAGACTCCATTGTCTTCTTCCACCTAACTTGTGATATCTTCCATCTTTTTACTTTCCATTTTTGTATTTCATTGTAACGTATTATTCTTTACATTTTACAATGGCCTACAACCTATATTATTTAATACATTGCATATTATTCCCTTTTAAATTTATCATTCTTTTATTGTTCATTTGTCAATGTGTTATATGTAGTTTAGGCTTATGATAAGTTCTTGATAAGAACTATAACTTATAAGGTTTATCACTTTAGTTGAGTTTTACTTCATCGCTTGGCCAGCGTCCATCGCCAACTACTCGAGAGAACAAGTGGCAAGAATATAGGTAGCGTGCACATTGACATGTTGGTTCATTCCTCTATCTTCATCAAGTAGCAAGGATATAGGAGTTTGGAGACAAATTCCACCTTGGCGATTAAACCTCCATCACAAGTATGGTAACTTGGCGTCGAGAGATTACCACTCTTAAAAATAAGGTAATATGAGTCTTATAAGGAACCACTTTTAGATAGATATCATTTGATGAAGCTTTATTGTTTGCATCCCAAGAGCTGAGCAAATGTGATGTTTAAGGAATTAAGAGGTGCTCGCCTTATTAAAAGCTAGTTAATTGATCCTTTTCCCATCATAGGTTGCCACATGGCTTAATTGCGTAACAAAGCGAAGACATTCCTTCACTTTTCATTAAGACAAGTTAGTTCATTCCTCATCTTCTCACCAGTCTTACCACTCTTTACAGAATCTCTAGTGTAGATATTAAGAGTAACTCTTAGACACTTTTACTTTACTAGATAGATATTTTCTACCACCTAGATAAATAAGTATGCTTTGTAACTAAGATTTAATATCAATTCCATGTGTTCAACACTAACTTTATCCATGAAACCTATCATTTCACTTATACTTGGACAAGTAATTAGGAAAACTATTACTCAATGAAGATTTAGTAACTACACGAGGATTGAAGACGTAGTGAGCATCTCGTATGCAGTGACCATGACTCACCACATAAAGAGGTTTGTGATATGAATTTAACTTACATAACTGAATCCCTCAAAACCTCATACATAAACAAACAAGCAACTACTCGAGAGAATAAGTACCAAAGAACAAGTTAAACGTGTGCATAATTGTGCTTGGTGACAAGCACAATTCTGGTATTTGGCCTCTACCATTTGTATCCCAAAAGGCAAACAAGTGTGATGTTTAGGCAACGAGAGGTTGGTCGCCTTAAATAGAGAAGTAATATGATTCTTATAACTAAGGAAATCTAGATAGCTATCGCATAGTTCATCTTTATCATTTGTATCCTAAAAGGTAAACAAGTGTAGTGTTAAGCGCCAAGAGGTTGCTCACCTTAATTGAAAGATGGTTATGTGATCTCTATTGCATCAAGAACCACTGCTAGGTTTAAATTCTAACAACACAGAGACATTCCTTCATATTTCTTTAATACAAGTAGTTCACTTTCCATAAGCACGTCATCCCATGCCACCTTTTACAAAATCTGTTGTGTAAATTGTAGGTTCAATATACATACATACATTCTTTATACTGTATAGATATTG
This sequence comes from Cucumis sativus, assembly GCF_000004075.3. Classification (NCBI taxonomy): domain Eukaryota; kingdom Viridiplantae; phylum Streptophyta; class Magnoliopsida; order Cucurbitales; family Cucurbitaceae; genus Cucumis; species Cucumis sativus. The sequence continues at coordinate 17,543,021 of NC_026655.2, read as the reverse complement.
CATACTGTCTAGAATATGAGAAGTGAACTTTATAACTACGTTTGATAGAAATTTTATGTGTTTGACCAAAGCTTACCCGGGTCGCTTCGCTTACACTTGGGCATGCGAGAGGAAAACTTGTACTACAGGAAAATCATTTGAAAGTTAGCAACGCATAGATAGGAAAAGCACCTCTTGTCGCATGACCCTACTCTAGTCGCTTACTAAGTCACTCACTGAGAGCCGAAAGTGACATATCCTCGATTGAACGTTGCATTTACGAACCGAACAACAACAAGAAGGAAGAAGAGCTAATCAATAAGAATGGGAGAAAGGGAAAAAAAGGCTTACTTGAGTGATCAATGTCTCTTCAAAAGAAACGCAAGCTTTTAAAAAATATTTTTACCACCAAAGTTATGTTATATTGTCATGTTGTTAGATATACTCATGTTGTAATCCCATATATACATATATAAAAAAAAAACATGACCAATTTGAAGTATGTCTATGTTTGTGAAGTTGTATTGTTGGGATACTTATACGAATATAAAATCACTAGCCTTATTCCTGATCAAAAGCTAGCTATTATGTGCACATACAAAATGTGTTTGGCACTTCATTGGGTGGATAAGTGCTTGCAAGTACAACATCAGATTGTTTGGAGCAATTGATGCCAAATCGTTTTTCTTCAAATAAAATACCTTGGATAGTTGCATTCAATGATCGCAAGAAACTGTGGTGTGGTAAGGCAACCCTAATAGATTCATAATCTGAACGTAACCTCATCAAACCATAATAAGTCGAAGATGATCTTTATTGATTTTGGCTTGTTCTAGTTGACTCCGGATAGGTTGAATAACTCCTAGATATTTATTAACAGATTGACCAACATCTTGATTAAGATTGACAACGGTACTTTGCAATTGATAGTAATGAGTTAAACTAATAGATTTAAAAAGTGTAGAAAAAAAATGCCATAACTTTTTAGCATCCTCAAAGGCATCAAATTGTGCATGAATAGTAGGAATAGATGTGTTACCAAGCCAGGTGATAATTTGGTGATTTGTACTATCTCATTCTTCTAGGCGTTCAATAAATTTACTATCATCTTCTTTGTTCAGTTGTGTTGGTTTAACGATATCTTCAGTAACAATGTGCCATAATTTGCTGTCAATTAAAAAACTATTCATTTGATTGGCCTAAGTAAGATAGTTGGTCCGATCAAGTAGTGTGCTAGTAGGTCGAATAACATGCTCTTTTTCCATTATGTTGGAACTACAAAGATATGATTGTTGTGAGTAACGCTGATATAATGGTCACAAACACAAAACTTAAGACAAATAAGATATGAGGAACACAAGGATCTAAGATGGAGAGTGGAGTGGCTAACACAGTTGTATAGGGACAGAGTAGAGTGGAATTAGATATCAGATATGAGTGTCGTCGTCATTGAAGCAAAACAAAACTGGCAATTGACGGATCTGAAATATGGGTGTCGTCGAATGGAAGGAGTTCGAGGCTAATCAGAAATAAGGAAATAATCATTGAATCTGATAGAAATTGAGCATCGTCGACTAGGTGGTAAGGGTAAGGGGAGACAACAATTTCTGGTACGGATAAGGGGCGAAGGTTTCAAACATAAGGAGTTTAGGGCGGCGACTAGGTCAACTTTCTAGATTCAATACCATGTGGGTGAAATATTGTATTGATAAAATATTATGTGTGTTGTATTTACATAAGAATAATTTGAAGATAAATAGACAACCTATATTATTTACATTAATACTCTCTTAAGGCCATTTTGGTTGTGTACAAAAAAGAATTCAAGTTTGAAAAACAATATATAGAAAATTTGGTTCAGTAAAAATACCTACATCCACGAGAAGGAGTTCAATAATTGAAGAGAAAAATACACACTCTAAAACTTTCCTTTTGATTTTTTTTAGTTGATCACTATGATAAATCTCGCTAAATTTTGTTGCACCAATGAAAGGAAAAAAATATTTTATTATTTTTAACTGTTCGATTTCAATCATCCGCAATCAAACCTATCTAAAAAAAATGTTAATTTTCATCCATATAACAAACCGACAAAATATTGACGACCTATGTAACAAAATGAAAAAGCCCATGAAACTAACATTTTTTTAATATATTTCAGGTTTCCCTTCCTTTTCATCGTTTTTCTTATGTTCCTCTTCTACAATTTTTTTCTTTCCATCGTCTTTTCCTCATCTTCTTCTGCAGTTTTTCTTTTATTTTTTTCAAACTTTTATATGGTTCAAGATCATGTACCAAATATTAAAAATATATATATATATATTTTAACTGTTAATGGTTATTTCAAATATATAAATGAATGTGAAAAAATCATTGACATATTGGATAGCAAAATCTAAACAATCGTGTACCAAAATAGTCAAATCTGTCGCGACGTGATCGCTACGCGGAGCGGCCGACCTCCCCGTTTATTTTATTTTAATAAATAGTTTTGGAGTCGCCACCAACCATATTAGGGTGTGATTGGTCACCAAAAAAAAAAAAAAAAATGGTCTGCGTACATTAGATTTAAGTTCGGGAGTCAAGTTGTGTGTAGGGAAGGTGTTAGCACCCTACAACACCCAAAAATGGTTACCCAATTTTATCTTTTAAATTAAATTATAGAGGTTCACAAAACAAAGTTTTTATTTAGGTTTTGTTTAAATGTCCCATGTTTATCAATTCATATCGAAGAAAGTAAAACCTAAGCATGAATTGATGATTATGGGTGGCATAGGAGCCATTAGAAAAATTAAGTTTATTTTTGTTTTAAAAGATTTTTATTCACCTTAAGAATATTAAGATACCAAAACTTGATATTTTAATCTCTATCATAGGTGTTTAATGAAAAATTTCATATATCTAGAATTAATAAATTCATAGAAAATACTACTCAGTCTCATTTAAAATATGAAATGTGTTAATTTAAAAAAAACAATCTATTAATTAAATTTCAAACGGAAAAATTTCATGTATTTATGGATTTTAAATTATAAAATCCATAAAAAAACAATACTTTTTCTCCAATTTACATTATTATATTTAAATTAAAAAAATAATAATAACAAAGGCAAAACATTATGAAATTTGAAAAATACTTAGAAGTAATATGCTGAGATAAAATAAATACATTGATAATATATGCAAAATGTAAAAGATATTAATGTAGGATGCAAGATAATGAATTAATGCAGGATGCAAAATAATTGATTAATGCATAATTAAACGAGGGTCAAATGGATATCAAATAATAATTAACATTTGAATGCCAAAGTAGGTTTGGCCCAATATGCAAATAAATAATATTGCAAATAAATAATCACACCAAAATGAATATCAAATAATTATAGCCACATATGCATACTGATTAATTAATACATCATGCAAATAATTAGAATGAGGGAGTGAAAATGTCACATACAAGTTGCTAATTAATTAATAGGCCAAATGAAAAATGGTTGTTGCCAAATATTAATTATATCATGCATAATTATTAACATGGATAATATATGGATAGCAGGAGTATGCCATATGGATACATGGATAAAGTAATTAACAAAGACTGTAAAATGGCCAATGAAGAATGAGTATTACCAAATACAAGATGTTAATTGATTAATTATGCATAATTATTAAAGTATGTTATATGGACATAAGTAATTAACGGTAAAATGGGTGCCAATAAAGAATGAGTATTACTAAATACAGAAGACTAATTGATTAATTATGCATAATTATTAAGGCATGTCATATGGATATAAGTAATTAACTGTAAAATGGGTGTCAATGAAGAATGAGTATCCAAATACAAATATATGATGCTAATTAATTAAAAAGAAATTAACACAGGATGGATGCCTAGTAATAAAAGAAAATTAACACAGAATGGATGCCTAGTAATAAAAGAAAATTAACACAGAATGGATGCCTAGTAATAAAAGAAAATTAACACAGAATTGATACCCAACAATTAAAAAGAAATTAACACAGAATGGATACCCAACAATTAAAAAGAAATTAACACAGAATGGATACCCAACAATTAAAAAGAAAATTAACACAGAATTGATACCCAACAATTAAAAAGAAATTAACACAGAATGGATACCCAATATTTAAAAAGAAATTAACACAGAATGCTCAGAAAGATACAAATAATAAAATTAACATGTTAAATGATGGTAAAATGATGAACACGATAGTTCATAATTAAAAGCAGTATATCAAACAAGAAAAAAAAAAATTAAACAAGAATAAGAATAAATAGAGGAAAAAGAAAAAAAACTTACCGGCAGGTCTGCCCTTCAATGCCAAAGGTTATTCCTTTTGATTTTCTTTCACTCTTCACCTCTTTCTAAATCCTCCAATAATAAAAAAAAATCCTCCCCCGTTTCTTTTTTTCCTCTTTCCTTTTTATAGGGCAAACTCCATTGTTTTTTTTTTAGATCACGAGATGGAGTGCAGACTACAGAGAAATAGGAAGAAAGTGGGAGAGTGGGAGAAAGTGATAGAGTGGGAGAAAGTGGGAGAAAGTGGGAGAGTGATGACGAAGAAAAAGGGATGGTTGAGAAAAAATAGGAAGGAAATCAAACCTTTTATTTTTATTTTTATTATTTATTTTTAAATGTATTTATTATTATTATTATTGTTTTTTTTAAAATATAAATTTAAGATTCAAATTCAAATTCAAATTCAAATTCAAATTCAAATTTAATTTCTTTTTCTTTTTCTTTTTTCTTTTATAATAAATAAATATAGGACAAAATACGGTATCTACAAAATCTAAACGAGAATCTTAAAAAAGTCGTTTAGATTTGGGTAGCCAAATTTAAACGATCAAATCTAAACGATCGTGTTCCAAATATAAACGATCGTGTATCAAATCTAAACGATAGTGTACCAAATCTAGATAATTACTTTCCAAATATAAACGATCATTTTTCAAATATAAATGATCGTTTTCCAAATATAAACGATCTTTTTTCAAACATAAATGACTGTTTCCAAATATAAACAATCGTTTTTCAAATATAAATGATCGTTTTTCAAATATAAACGATCATGTACCCAAAAATTTTTTAAAAAATCTTTCAGATTTGGCTAACCAAATTTAAACGAACAAATCTAGATCGTGTACCAAAAAAATAGAGAAGTTGCATTAGATGACAAAAACATTTAGAAAAATAAAACAGTCTATGTCACCTCTTTTTTGCATATTATGAATATAACAAATATGATAAATAATTTGTGATATCATACGACTATCGGACGACTGTCAGGGGATATTAGAGGGTTATCAACTTTTAAATTTACTACTTTTGCAATTTAGAAAATGTAGTAACATGAGCCCTATTATCATAATTTTTTTTGTTTTTCTTGCAAGCGCCCAAAAAATTATGAAAAAAACCGTTTAGATTTGACTACTCAATCATTTAGATTTGATTGTCAAAATTTAAACAATAGTGTATAAAAAATCTTGAAAAAAATTGTTCCAAATCTAAACGATCAAATTTAAATGAACATCTAGAAAAGAATAGTCAAATTTAAACGATTATATAGAAAAAAATAGTCAAATCTAAGCGATCATTTCCCAAATATATTACACGTGTTGGATGCCAATTAATCACGAGTATTTTTTGTATTTTTCATTGTAGACCTGTGAGTTTTTTCTATTTTTTAAATTGTTCTATATCGTGTTTATTTTTCCAAAAACATGGAAAAAAAACCTTATAACATCAAAATTTGTTTAGCATTTCACGTAATCACTTGTAAAACTATTGAAAGGAAATCTCAAACACTACTGACTATTTGATTATCAATGGTTGATATTAGCTTTCAAAAACCTTTTTCATAAGGTCATCTTGTGACATCGTGAGGGCAATACCATTGTGTGGAGCATCTGGAACCATAAAAAAACTATGAACATCGACCGATTGAAGCGTCTTTCTGGAACAACTTAACATAAAATAACATGTGTATATATATATATATATATATATGTTGATGAGGAGCCTAATTTGGCCTCCATTCTTTTGCAGGTTGATCAGACATTGGAGAGCCATTCTTGTCATGCACGAAGGTCCCCAACATAGAGCGATAGAGTGAAAATGACGATGTTGATGCCTCTTGGAAGTTACAAAGGTATACAAAAGTGTTGGATGGATATCCTATTTATGATGGTTTAAGATCTCTAAGTAGTAGCAAAAGATGTTGGAGGCTCAACCTACCCTTTAAGGTTTGGCCTATCTTTCTTCTCTTCCTATCACCATCCCAATGCTATTAGGGTTGAATCTGACTCATGAGAAGTAGTAATCTTGATTAACAATTGTTTGTATGACTTAATTGAGGCGAATAATGTAGTTGAAGATATTGTTGTTGTGTTGGCGAGGAGGTTAGCAAAATTTTTCTCTCCTCATGTTGAAAATCAAGTTGCTCTTACCATGTAGCCATTTTGGTTTTTTTTGCCTCTTTAATTCAATTCGAAATATTCAGTCAGACCATGAAACTCTTGTTTCTCTAGTTGATTTCTAGACATTGGTATCATTTAAAAAGATAAAATGAAAAAACAGTAAAAAAGAAAAGATCAGAAAAAAGAAAAGAAAAATGTCATCTAGATAACCGACTGATAACACATGGTGGACATTCTAGATCAATTGAGCCAAGAAAACAAACAAAACAAAATATGTTGGCTGAGTTTGAAGGTCCTTCACAATGTTCACATTGTCAGTGGCTGCCTACGGGTACACCCACCATGGCATTAATTATTTGGGTCCTGGGACCTGGCCCTTCTACTATTAACTTTTCTAGATCATATTTAAGTCCAAAATATCAATAATTGCATCTTCGAAGATCTATTTTTGGCCATCTATTTAATTGTCTACTCCTTATTTGTTACTTCACAAATCTGTCTTCTTCTTCTTCTTCTTCTTCTTTTTTTCAATGTGATGCATAAAAATGATTTGTATCTAGTAATAATTGTTCATTTCTATTTGTTTCGATGAATATAATACATAATTTATATATAGCTATGGATGATATTTGATCATCAATCCAATGACCCTTTTTTCTTTATCTTCTCATATATCTACTTCTATGCCAAAAGTCTTTCTAGACTGAAGATGGGATTTGGTATGAGAGAGATCGATGAGATTGATATTCCAATTTCTTCTATTCATTTGACCCAGACCCCCACCCCATATAATTATGTTGGATTAACAGATGAGGATAAAAAAGCTACTCTTTTCTTGTAACCAGGCATTATTTTTCTTTTTTCAATTAGTTCTTAGTTGTTTCATGGTTGTTTAATTACATCTTTTGTCTTTACAGTCTAAGGACACAATTTTTTTTTATCTCCGAAGGACTCTAAAAAGAACGGGTCTATATGAACACGTTAATATGTCCGCAATATTCTTTGCACCTTGCACTCCTTTCTTCTTTCCCGCAATATTCTTTGTGATCGCCATTCTATTCTCTTCTTTGCTCTTTTCGCAAATTCTTTGCATGGGTCTAGATGACAAAAATGACTCACTCATATTGCATTGAGCCTTAACAACCTGGAGGACTGTCCCTCAAATCCTTTGAGCCTTCGGACGGAGCAAAGTGCCCCATATTCAGCATAGGAGGCAGGTTAATATGGATTTCATCGTTGCGTTCCTCTCTAGTCTTGCGCTCTTTGCTTTGCACATCTGCGTCCTTCTTTTTGTTCTTCGCGCCTCCGGACGATCATAGAGAGAGGCTCAATGTAATATGAGTTGAGAAGCGCATGAAAAGGAGAGGTGCAAAGAATATATAGAAGGAGTGCAACTAATTAATGGAAAAAAATAGAGGACTGATTAATGGTCCGAAGGACTATCCATTAGAATCCAGAAAACGACAAAACGGATCTTTTAATTTATTTTTATGTGTATATTGTGGGTGGCCCTTAGGGGTACTTTTTTTTATAAAGATTATCCTTATCTTTGTTTATGTCTCGGATTAGAACAAATTACCATAGTTCGTCTCCGCCTGCGGATCGGACGACATTTTTCACAAATTTTTCGAATGGGAGGTCCTTATTTTCATATTTGTTATTCCTTACCTTAATTCTGAATCTACTTATTGAAAGAAAATAAGTTTCCTTATTTTCATATTTGTTATTCCTTACCTTAATTCCGAATCTACTTATTGAAAGAAAATAAGTTTCTTGAAATTTTCTATTTCGAATCGTATCTCCCTGTAAGTTCTTAAGATTCTATAATATTTTGTTTTGTCTAATAAGTATTGTCCAAATAAATTCGTTAAAACATCTACAAACCAAAGATAATTGTATTAGATACAAAATGTAAAACATTTTTCTATATTTAAAGGATATTTCTAAAAAAAAAACACCAAATTTGTAGCTGTAAACTTTTAAATGATTTACACTCATTTGCAAGGAGACAAACGTGCATTATTAGTAAATAAAAAGAAAAAAGAAGAAAAAGTATAGTAAGATGGCTTGTAAGGAGACAAAGGTGCATTGCTAGTAAATAGAAAGAAAAAGAGAAGAAGAAAAAGTATAGTAACATGGCGCTGTCCGTACACACAAATAAATCAAAGCCAAGGAGTGTTAACCAAAGGAATCACAACAGACTTAGTTTGAAGATACTTGTTAATCGCATGCATTCCGGAGTCTCTTCCAAACCCACTCTCCTTATACCCTCCAAATGGGCAGCTTGGATCGAAAGCAAAGTAACAATTTATCCAAATCGTACCAGCTCGGATGGACCTCGACACCGTGTTCGCTATGTCTAAGCTATTAGTCACTATCCCAGCTGCTAACCCATACTTGGTATTGTTTGCACTCCTGATTCCATCCTCAATTGTCCTGCCACACAAAACAAATCTCAAATTCTTAAGTTGATAGATATACCGTGAATTTAATGTTTAGTTGGTATAAAGATTTTGATTTTACTTGAATTTAATGACAGAGAGGACGGGTCCGAATATTTCGTCTTGAGCAATTAGTGAATCTTCCTGAAGAATTAATTAATTAACATAAAGTGTAGTCAGAAAATTAAAAATAATAAATGGTGTAGAAAAACAGAGGATTTTATGAACTAAAGGGCAGACCTTGACATTTGTAAAGATTGTGGGTTCAATGTAATAGCCCACATTTCCTATACGCTTGCCCCCAGTTACCAACGTTGCTCCCTCTCTTTTACCATGTTCTATGTATTTCAAAATCTTATCCATTTGCTTTTTATCCACCTGCATTATTGTGATTAGTTTCATTTGGGAATGTAATTCACTGTTTTATGTAACTCTTCCATTAAATCTTCTAGTATAATTAAATCTTCTAGTATAATTATTACCTGGGGTCCATATTTAACATTAGGGTCAAAAGGGTCCCCCACAGCCCAAGATTTTGCCTTTTCAGTTATCTTTTTCACAAATTCGTCGTAGATTCCTTCTTGAACTAAAACTCGAGAGCCAGCCACGCAAATTTCTCCCTATACAAGAATATAATGTTATAAAATTCTAGTAAATTATAGATATATTTGGAAGTGAATTTAATATACCTTGTTGTAAAAGATGGCGAGAAGAGCTAGATCAGCGGCTTTTTCGAGATCCGCATCATTAAAGATTAGAAGTGGCGATTTGCCTCCTAATTCTAAGGACACTTGCTTCAGATTACTGGCACTTGCTGCTTGCATTACTAGTCTTCCCACTTTGGTTGATCCTGTGAAGCTCAACTAAAAAGTGGTATACAACGTCAATTAATTATATAATGCAATTCATATCTCTCCTTTCCACCCATTTAGTTGGGAAAAAAATTACATTGATTAGCTGATATATATAATATAATGTAGTATAGAATTATTTTAAAATCAAACTCTATTTGTAATAGATACTTTATAGTGCTAATAAAAAACTGGGTGATCATGTAATTTGTTTAAAATATTATATAGTTAATTATTATCAAAATTAATAGTTACCTTGTCAACGTCCATGTGGTTGGCAATGCTTGAACCTGCTGTGGAACCATATCCAGTCACAACGTTGAGTACTCCATCTGGTATACCAGCCTAACAAAATATAATACGTCCAAAATAAATATTCAAATTTATTAGCCAAAAAAGACAAAAAAGAAAAGTAAAATACACTTTGAGAGAAACCATATAATTGGACTAGAAAAGTCCACGTATGCGCAAAACATGACAAAAGACTATTATTATAAAAAAGAAAAAATAATAACAAAACTCCAAAACTCCAAAAAAAAAAAAGATGTAGGACAAAAACGGACCAGTTTAGCGAGATGGGCGTAAAAGAGTGCGGAGAGGGGCGTTTGTTCGGCGGGCTTGACGATCATGGTGCAACCGGCGGCTAAAGCGGGGCTGACTTTGAGCCAGAACATGGTGGTGGGAAAATTCCAGGGTATGATGTGGCCCACCACTCCGATGGGTTCCAATAACGTGTAACCGTGAAGCGGTTTTGACATTTTCAATACCTCACCGTGGAATTTATCCGCTGCACCTGCGTAGTACCGTAGTGTATTTGCAGCTCCCGGTATATCCATGATCTTTCCTAACACAAACAATTTTCCAGCGTCAATCGTATCCAACGCTGCCACTTCCTCCTTGTGTTCATCTATCAATCCCGCTAGTTTCGTCATAATCCTCCCTCTCTCCTGCACGTATTTCCCAACAAATCCTAAACATTAAATATTCCTTTCTTTTAACTTTTATCACCCAGTTAAAAAGAAAAAAACAAAACGAAAAAGCCAACATAACATCATTCTCACAAAACGTCACATTTTTTCTAATTTAGATTAACCACAACTTAATTCACTTTTTTTTAGTACAACATGGCAACTTATTGAGCTAAATGTGCCAATTCAGCCGGTAAAGCAATTAATTAAGCTGAAATCTATATAATGATTAATAATTGCATATTTCAAACTTTCCACTCCACTTTTTATGAAAGAAAAAACTGTGAAAATCATTAGTTAATACCAGCTGTCATTGTCAGACAGTTCCACATTCATGGGGTTGAAATAATGTCAGACATGAATTAACAACCGATTAGATTACGCCGACTTATAAGTTATAAGTACCATTCCCACCGATAAAACCTCATTTCTTGCCGTCTCACAATTACGTGACGAAACTTTATGTACTCACTATTCTATTTTTTTAATTATCCATCAAAATTAAACTATACATGTTTATAAATACTTGCAGTAGAATTAGATAGTCTTAATTAAGATCGATTCATACGTTATTAAAAAAGGAAAAAGTCAAATCTAACTTTTCGTCTTTGTTTTTCCTTTTTCTTCTGGGTACAAACTCCTAGGCTTTTGAAGTGTGTAGTGAAAAGAAAGGAAAAAATATATAGCTATTAATTAGTAGTATTGAGAAAAAGGGAATAAACTGAATAAAAAGGATAAAAAATAGAAATACATACGGCGCCGGACATACGGGGCCAAGGGCCATGGTCAAAGGCTTGACGGGCGGCTTTCACGGCGAGATCAACATCTTCTTTGTCACCGGCGGCAACCGTGGCAATAACTTGCTCAGTTCTCGGATCTATGGTATCAAAAGTTTTTCCTGTTCAACAAAATAAAAAATAAATTTGTAAATTGCTTTCAGTTTAATTTTCTGAGAGAGAGAGAAACAAAACAGATAAATAAACTCAAAACCTGAAACGGAATCAACGAATTCTCCATTGATGAAGAGTTTAGTGAATTTGATTTGAGGTATATTGGGATGAGAATCAGAATTTTTTCCATTGGAGTGAGTATGATTATTATTTTGGTCCATGGTGGAGGGGAAGAAGTGATGAGAGGTTTTAAATATTGTGAACGGGAAAAAAGATGTTTTAGAGGAGAGGGTGAGTTTGCATTTTTTCTTTTTATAGAGAAAAAGGGTAAAGAGAAAAAGGGATTTTATAGAGAAAATTTTGCACCGCTAGCTGTGGAACATGTAGTCCAACGTCTATACGTTCCCCGTGTGGATTACTTTCATTTAAATAAATTTCAACGTCGACTAATTATTAATAATAATAATAATAATGAAAACAGAAGGAAAAAACAAAAAACAAAACACAAAACCTCTCTTTTTCATCAACGTAATTATTTTGGGTATGTTAATTCATCTTACGTGACTATTTTCAAAATGGGCTACAATTAGTAATTGCATATCTATTTTTTATTTTTTATTTAAATGTTAGAGATTCAAATAAATAATAAATATGTATAATACTTGAGTTATTTTCGTTTTTGTGTAATTGTAATACAAAGAGTAAATACCCAAGTCTTGGATGATTGAAAAACAGTTAAAATATATGGTACAACAATTAACCTTTTTCTTATTATCATTATATTTACTTAATTATAGAATTTTTTATTTATAATTATTGAATGTTTTATACTTGAAGAAATAAGGGGTTTTTGAAGAATATTAAACTGGTGAAATATTTAGAATGTGTCCAATAATTTTGAAAATAGAAAAATGTGACACATTCACAATGAAAAATATAAAAAATGTCTTAGTAAACACGCAAATAATATACTAGTCATGCACGTATCATAATATATTTGGTACACGATCGTTTAGATTTGACTAAAATGTTTAACTACATGATCGTTTAGACGATTTATCTTCAAGATTTTTTAGTATACGGTCGTTTAAACTTGGCTACATGATCGAATCCAAAATCTAAACGCTTTTTTTTTCAAGTTTTTAGTACAAGATCTCAAGATTCTTTGGTACACGATTGTGTACTAATATTTCAACAATTTTTTTTATATTTAATACACAGTTTGAAAAAAATATAAGATTTATGATTGATTGAAAAGAAAGATCACGATTTCAAAAAAATATAAAAGAAAAGTTGTGTAGAAAAGAAAAAATTAGGGAAGAAGAAGAGAAAAAATATGAAAAAGAAGAATGAGAAACCTAAAATATTTTTAAAAAGTGAACAACTTTATGAGTTCTTATATTTAGGATAGTTAACAAAGTTAAAATAAAAAAATAAAAACGTGAAACTTTAAAAGAATAAAAATGAGATGTTCATCTAATTCAAATGTCAATGGTTAAAAATGAGTCTATCTTTGACAGAATATTCTTCTTTATAGGTCGAACATTCAATCTTTTTATTTTTGTAGTTGTACAATTTTTTAAAAAAGAATATATGTTCTACTTAATTTTTTTATTTTAAAAAATTGTGTAAAATTAATGGAAGAGGTAGGATATGAATTGGTTAATTACATACGGCCATATACCAAAATAAAAAGTCGATGAAACCAATAATTTTTCAAAATATTTCAGGTTTGTCTTTGTCGTTCTTGAATTTCGTAGGTCCAATTTCTTCCTTCTTCCTTTCCATCTTCTTTACAGTGGCAGTCATTGATGGTGTTCTCCTTCTCCTCCTCTTCTTCTGTAATTTTTCTTTTATATTTTCTTGAAATCATATATGAGCATTATTCTACAATTGTTATTATTCTTTTTCATTATACTTCTATTATTATTATCTTTGTTTTCAATCAAATCATCAATCTTGTATTATTTTTTTTCAATGTGTCGTGGATAGAGATGAACTACATGCGATATATTGTGTATCGTGAATTACACAATTGTGTATCATAAACTACACAGTCGTGTATCATGATCTACACGATTGTTTACTAGGGCTTTCCAAATCTATCATTTATTATGAACTATTTAATCATGTATCATGAACTACACAATCATATATCATAAACTACACATGATCATGTATATCATGATTTACACGATAGTTTACTAGGGCTTTTCAAAACCATTCTTTATCATGAACTAACAATCTTCCATCATGAACTATGTGATCGTGTATCATGAACTACGTGAACGTTTACTAGAGCTTTTCAAAATAATCGTTTATCATAAAACTACACGATCGTTTGAAAGAAGCATGCATGTGTGGCCGATTAATCGCATGTTGACTGGGGTACTTTTGGTATTTAACATTGTGGGCTTGTGGTATATATATTTTGTTTTTCAAAATTTTTCTATACAGTATAAATATTTTATCAGTTTGTTATCTTTAAAAAAAAAATTATTTGAATTTGTTTGTTTAAAAACTCTAATATTATTCTTAAAGCAGCTAGATTGTACACGCCTTTGACATTCTATCTTGTATAGATCCTACTACATAAATAGGTTACTTGACATTGATGTAATTAATGTCAAGTAGCCGTATACCTAACATTTTTTGAAACATCAGTACTCGACTGTCAAGTATACTTGATCATTTGATAAAAAAATATCAAATTATGTATGTTGGACTCCTTTTACCTGTTAAGTTGGGTGGATTCTTGACTTAATTATTTATCATATTTGGTTACTTTTGATATTTTATTTTCATCAAACATATGGATACTTAACCTTTAACATGTTTTTAATTTTAAGTATACTTTTTATTAACATATTAAATAAATTAAATTTTCCATTTTCCATTTCACATTTTAATATGATAGATTCATCCACAACCTAAACTCTCCAATCAACAGTAATTTCATTCGTCAATGTTATGTTATATATATATGTAACAAAGAGTTGCACAAATATGGTCGTATTTCAAAATTTACAATAATATGTCTTCTAACAACCCCTACCCAATACGATAGTTCTAAAATTACAAAATCAGTCCATATGTAGTATACAAAAAAATCAACTAAACTTTAGTTTCTGAAGGTACTGAATTTGGGTTTAATTTTGTTCCTCCTCCATTTCCATTTATTGAATGCGAAGACTTTAGTTTCTGAAGGTATTGAATTTGAGTTTGGATTATCATATTAAGTTGGAATAGGTTGCAATCAAGCTTTTGATACAATCAAGTCGTTAAGCCTCATATCCATTCTAGGAGGCAACCATAGATTACTTGTCCCTTCCCTCTTTCTCTCTATAATTGTACATACAAAATGAATTGAATTTGTTAGAGTCTTGTTATAAGGATAAGAGTTCATTATTCAATAGCATTGGAAGGGTTAGATGGTATAATATTTAATTTACTTTAATTTTATTCAAATTCATGTGATGTTATTATATTAATTTCCAATTATTGGTGTATTAGCATCAAATGGGTGATTTAATATTATGTCTACACATTTTTAACTTCAAAATTAATTAAAATATTTACATAAATGTAACAAAATTAAAAAAATATTTATAGTTCGGGTAACAAAAAGAAAAAAAAAGCCTATGAAGCCAATGATATATTTTTATAATTTTTAAATTTGTCCTTAAATATTGCGGAAAATTCGTCACTTCTCCTTCTTCTTCCTTTGTAATTTTTGCTCTTCCAGATCTTTTTCCTTTTTTCTTCCATACTTTCTTTCTTTTATTTTTGAACGATTTATTTTTTGATTTAAATCTACTATTTCATCTTCATCATTTTCGACAAGATTCTTTGAAGATATTTATACATATTGTTATCACATCTCCAAATTTAGAATAATGTTTGTCCTCCAGCATTACTATATATCATTCTTGTCCCAAGCACGATTGCTCTTCAAAGATTCTCCTTCCCCTTTATGTTTCTACACTTTTCAAAATGCGAGCAAGTTTTATTCGTTATTCAGGGTTTACTCTCATTGCGGACTTCTTACTATGAAAATACCCTTGTTCATTCCCCACAGTAAATCATGAAATTATTTCTAAGTTCAGAATGCAACAAGCTTAATACTCAAAATATCTTTGTTCATTCTCCACAGTAAATCTTATTCTCAACTTTAGAAATGGCTAAAGCTTTAAACAAATTTTGAATCCTTTTGTCTAGCGAAAGATGGATGCTTCTTATTGTATTTACTTTTGTTTTGGCAGTGACTGGAAAATCACAGGTACTCTATGAGTCTGTTTCTCTCCTCAACTGTAATTCGTATTGTCTCTTATTACTCAACTCTCTGAATTTTACTTTTGAAGTTATGCTTCTTATTTTTGTGAGAAAAGGCAACGTAGGAGCATTGCTATTTTAGTTTAATAAAGGAATACAAAATTTTTAAAAATTTCACTTTGGCTTTGTTTTAACTTTTGTTAAAACGCCTTGTCTTTTAATGCCTTAATAAGATTTCTAAAAAGTTTTGAAAGTTTTAACGCGGATCTCATGTACCCCAAATTTAGAGGTTGCAAAGTCTTCACTGCTAAAAGATAATGATAAGATTATTTATAGAAAAAATTTACAAAAGAGGTTTGAGGTTAAAACTTGCTCGCTTAACAAACTAGAGAAATATTTTCTAAGCACGGTAAGGTTTCTTAGCAAGTTAAACGCCTTAATAACAAATGAAACTTTATTTCGCATAATTTACTTCATTGAAGTGTTATTGAATCGCAAAGAAAAATTAGAATACTACAAAGCGAGTGTAGAATAATATGGGGAATATTCTAGATCTTGTTAATTTCATATGTAAAATAAAGAATACAATGATACATATACACCTAATTGGATAACCTATAAGGAAAGGATCAAAATATACAAATTACAATAATGTATTCCTAGATTATTGCTAAATTACTTTAATTACGGTGATACCCTCCCTCAAACTCAAGTTGGTAGAGTAGAAACCACCTTGAGTTTGTGAAGTAACAGAGTGAAACGAGGAGAATGGAGAGCTTTGGTGAAGATATCTGCAGGTTGATCAATGGTAGAGATAGATTGAAGATGGAGAGTGTTGCTTTGAAGATGATGACGGACAAAATGACAATCGTTCTCTATGTGCTTTGTTCGTTCATGAAATACATCATTGTGTGCAATCTGAATGGCACTGCGGTTATCACAATGGAGAGTAGTAGATGATGTTTGTGGGGCTCCCATATCAGTAAGAAGCCAACGAAGCCATAATAATTCTGAAGTGGCATCAGCTAGAGCACGATATTCAGACTCAGTGCTAGACCGGGAAACAACAGATTGTTTCTTGCTACGCCAGGAGATAAGAGCATCACCTAAATAAAAACAATAGCCAGTGGTGGATCTTCTATCAGTAGGATCTCCTGCCCAATCAGCATCAGAGAATCCAGAGAGAACCAGAGAAGACTGTGAGGAGAAGTGGAGACCATGACCCAAAGTGCCTTTAATGTAGCGAAGAATCCGAAGGACAGCAGTGAAATGAATAGTACGAGGAGCGGCCATGAATTGACTGACTATGTGAACTGCGAACGCAATATCAGGGCGAGTTACAGTTAAGTAAATCAAGCTACCAACAAGTTGCCGGTACAAAGTAGGATCGTCAAGGGGAACACCATCATAAGGAGTAAGTCGAACATTTGGATCCAGAGGTGTTGAGGATGTTGTAGAATCAGTAATACCAGATCGACTGAGTAGGTCAGAAGCATATTTAGCTTGAGATAAGTAATAACCATCAGACACGGAGGTGATCTCAAGGCCAAGGAAATAACTGAGAGGTCCTAAATCCTTCATCTCAAAGTGCTTTCCCAGGTAGCATTGCAATTCAGATATAGCTTGAGGGTCATCGCCTGTAATAATCATGTCATCAACATATAAAAGAAGGAGTACAATACCATTAGGTGTCTGGCGGGTGAACAAGGCTGAATCATGAGGGCTGGAAGTGAACCCAAGTTGAGTAATAGTGGAGCTAAAAGTTGCAAACCAGGCTCGAGGAGCCTGTTTGAGACCATAGAGAGCTCGTCGAAGAAGACATACTTTCTGATGTGGCGGAGTAGTACCAGGTGGTGGTTTCATATAGACTTCTTCAGATAGAGTTCCATTGAGAAATGCATTTTTAACATCCATTTGTAAGAGGGGCCACTGTTTTGCAGCTGCAATGGCTAAAAGACTACGAACAGACGTCATTCGAGCTACTGGAGCAAACGTTTCTTCATAATCAATGCCATATTCTTGAGAATAACCTTTGGCTACAAGTCGTGCTTTGTATCGTTCTATAGAGCCATCAGAGTGCGTTTTGATTTTAAAGATCCATTTACAGCCAATAGGTTTCTTTCCAGGAGGTAAGTCCACATACTCCCAAGTATGAGTCTTTTCTAAGGCTTGAAGTTCTTCATTCATTGCTTGCTGCCATAATGGGTTAGTGCTGGCTTCCTTATACGAGGAAGGTTCAACTAAAGACATGATGGTGGAGAAACAATGGTAATCTTTAAGATGAGAGGGAATTTCTCTTACCCGTGTAGATCGTCGGATTGGTGTAGATTCAGGTTCCTCAAGAGGGGCAGATGGAAGATCCGGGAGTGCAGAAATATGGTCCGATTGAGTGGGCTCAGGTATAGGTAACATGCAAGGTGTAGTGTCAGGTGTTGAATCAAGTGAGGGAAAAAGGTCAATAGACGGATCGGTGAAGAATGGGTGAGAACTTGAAAGAGATTCATGGAATGAAGAAAGACTAGAAAACATACGATGTTCCCAAAAGGTGACATGACGAGATATACGTAATCGTTGAGAGATGGGGTCCCAACAACGAAATCCTTTATGTTCAGTACCATAACCCAAGAAGCAACATAGACGTGCACGTGGTTCAAGTTTGGTATGTTCATGAGGATGTAATAATACGAAACATGCACAACCAAAAATTTTTAGATTGGAGTAAGAAGGGGAAGTACCGTATAGTCTTTCAAAGGGAGAAACATTTTTAGTGACTTTTGAAGGAAGACGATTGATGACATAGACAGAGGTGAGGGCAGCCTCGCCCCAGAATTTTTCTGGACAAGCAGCAGATAGAAGCTGAGCGCGAACAGAGTCAAGAATGTGACGATGTTTGCGTTCAGCTCTTCCATTTTGCTGAGAGGTGTGAGGACAGGAGCGTTGAATCAGAGTGCCTTGCTGGGCAAGGAAGGAAAGAAGGTGAGAGTCCTTATATTCCATCGCATTATCAATTCGAAAGATTTTAATTTTGCTGGAGAATTGAGTGTGAATCATATTTGCAAAATCAACATATATTTGATATAAGGAAGAGCGATGTTTAAGAAAGTAAATCCAAGTAAAACGAGAATAGTCATCAATAAATAAGACAAAGTATCGATAACCATTAACGGTAGTACAAGGAGCAGGACCCCAAATGTCAGAATGAATAAGGTCAAAAGGCTTATTACATAGAGAGGTGGAATTAGGAAATGATAAAGCAGGTTGTTTTGCAAGTTTGCAATTTAAGCAATCAAAATGACTGAATTTTGAGACATTATTCAAATTACCAGTAGAAACTAAATTACGAAGTTTATCAGAGGATGCATGACCTAGACGAAGGTGCCACTGATATATAGTGGTATCAGTGACTGGTGCAGAGATAGGTGGAAACTCAGGAGATTGCTGAAGATATGTAAGCTCAAATAATCGTCCCACCTTCCGTCCCGTACCAATCACTTGCCCCGTTTGAGAATCCTGAACCTGACACCCATGAGAAGAAAAGATAACAGTTAGTCCGAGATCACAAAGTTGGCCAACAGAAGCTAGGTTGAATGTGAGTTTTGGAACATGATAGGTGTTTGACAGTTTTATGGTGGGTGTGTTAACAGTACCAACGTGAGAGATAGGCATATGATTACCATCAGCAGAGTGAATTGAGGGAAGAGATTGAACATGAGTAGGTGAGGATAATAATGAAATGTCAGCAGTCATATGATTGCAACAAGCTGAATCAAGGAGCCAAGATGTACCTGGAGTGACGGCAAGAGCAGTAGAGTTGGAAGAGATCACCTGTTTCAGTAAGTCATGAAGATCATTTAACTGAAAATTCTGAGGTGTGGTGATATCAGATGAGGTAGCAGCAGCAACAATAGGTGGAGAACTGTATTTAGTGGAGGACTTGGGTTTATATGAAGCACCAGGAGGGCGGGTGGGACAGTTGTCCAAGATATGACCTCGTTTGTGGCAATACCTGCACTCAATAGTAGGACAATTAGCGAACTTATGACCATGAAGTTTGCAATTTTTGCAGAAAATAGACTCATTAGCCGATCGTGAATGGGTGGTTGCAAGAGCGACATCAGAGGGCAGAGAGGAAACAATGCCAAGGCGGTTTTCCTCAAATAAGATTTCTTGTATGGCAGCATCAAGAGTCGGCAGAGGGTTACGATGTAACAATGCAGCACGGACTGATTCATACTCTGGGCGAAGACCCATAAGAACTTTGATGAGGCGAATATGCTCCGGTTTGATTTTTGCCTGATCTAATTGAGTCCAGATTGGTTGAAGAGTTGCAAGATACTCGTTCACAGATTGTCCTACCTCCTGATTTAGACTAACAAGTCGAGAGTGCAATTGGTAATAGTGAGCAAGTCCAATAGACTGAAAACGTGTGGACAGAAAATCCCAGAGTTCTTTTGCCGTATCAAATGCATCAAATTGTGTGTGAATTGCTGGAATAGAGGTGTTACCCAACCAAGTGATGATCTGATGGTTTTTGCTATCCCAATCCTCAAGACGTTCAATGTATTTGTCGGTTTCTGCAGTCGTTTCTTGAACAGTGACATCAGATGGGTCTGTATCAATATTTTCAGTGGTGTCCATCGTAGGAGTAGGTTTGACAGGTTTAGTGATATCTCCAGTAACGATGCGCCATAACTTTCGACCTATCAAAAAACTCCTCATTTGGTGGGCCCAAGTAATATAATTAGTTCCATCGAGAATGGTGCTAATGGGACGAGCAACTTCATGTTTCTCCATCTAAAGATAATTAGCTGCTGTAGGTTCACAGAGTATTTGCGGCTGGGATTTCACTGGAATTATGTTATTTCACGGCAGGGGGTTACCAACAGGTGAGTGTCTTCACGGCAGGAGGTCTTCAAGGCAGAAGGTTGCTGGAGTTCGTGGCGCGGCTGTTTCTTCACAGCAGGAGGTCGCCAGCAGAGGTCTTCAAGGCAGTAGGTTGCTGGTGACGACGGCGAGTTCGCAGTTCACAGAATGTCTTCACGGTTGTTTCTTCACAGCAGGAGGTTGCTGGAGTTCGCGGCGCGATTGTTTCTTCACGGCAGGAGGTCGCCAGCAGGTGAACGACTTCACGGTGAGATAATGTCTTCACGGCAGGGTTTTTCCGGCAGTAGGAGGTCGCCAGCAGGTGACGGCGGCAGGAGGTTGCGGCAAGGTGTCGTGAAGCGTCTTCACGGCAGGAGGCTGCGGCAAGGACCGAGGGGAGATCAGCGTCTGGCGTTCGTGGAAGCGTCTTCACGGCAGGGAGATTGACCGAGGGGAGATCTGGCGTTCGCGGAAGCGTCTTCACGGCAAGGAGCGGAAGCGTCTTACGGCAGGACTTCACGGCAAGGAGCGAAACCTTCTTCACGGCAGGACTTCACGGCAAGGACCGAGGGAAGATCTGGCGTCTGGCGTTCGTGGAAGAAGGTTGCGGCAGGAAGATTGACCGAGGGGAGATATGGCGTTCGTGGAAGCGTTTTCACGGCAGGGCTTCACGGCAGAGTTTTTCCGACGGCGGCGAGTACAGTAAGTCTAGGGTTTTGGCTCTGATACCATGTAGAATAATATGGGGAATATTCTAGATCTTGTTAATTTCATATGTAAAATAAAGAATACAATGATACATATACACCTAATTGGATAACCTATAAGGAAAGGATCAAAATATACAAATTACAATAATGTATTCCTAGATTATTGCTAAATTACTTTAATTACGGTGATAGCGAGGAGCCAAACTTGGGACAAGGAAGATTAAACGTAAAAGAATAATATTATAACTTGTGACTTACCTTGTAAAAGGCAAAAATAAAACTTACATAAAGCTTAATTAAAAAAAATAATGACACTTAGCATCCTTTTGAGATTACGGCAGCAAACAAGGTATGTGTGAAAATGATTTTGGGGGGTTTTCTCCTCCTTTCTACTGGGGTGTTCATAAAATATTTGAAAACTAATTCGATTTAACAAACCGAATCAAACTAAATCGAAACCGATTCCGTGCGGTTTGGTGCAGTTTTTGTTATGTTAAAACCGTTTCTTATGTGATTTGATTTTGTTTAACGTTTTAAACTGATTCTAAAACCGAACTGAATCGATTCAATTTCAAAAATTAAGTAAATTTAAAGAAATGTTCATAAAGATTTTGTTTCTAAAACTCGGTTAAATATGTTGACTCGAGATCCACTGAGATCTAAAATATAAAGAAAAATTTTATAGAACTCGGTGCTTTGGTGGCTCGAGATTTCCCGAGATTTAAAATAGAAAGGTAAGTTTTATCAAACTTGATGCTTTGATAGCCAGATATTCTCTGGAACTTAAAACATAAAGGCAAATTTTCTGGAACTCGATGTTTTGGTGGCCCGAGATTGTTCAAAATTTGAAATAGAGAGGCAAATTTTATCGAATTCACTACAAGAAAAACTCTCTACTACGACAGTTCTTTATATTACAAAATGGAGGGAAAAAACTGTCACAAAAGGTGAAAAAACACGTTTTTGGCGGGAAAATGCGAAATTTTTCGGATAATACTTTTTGCGACAATTATTTTATGTCATAGAAGATATATGAAATGATTTTTTTAATTTTAATAAATTAAATTTAAATTTAAATGAAAATTAAGGTTAATTAAGATTTTTCTCCAAATCAACATTTTTTTTCCAAATAAAAATTTTCCCCCAAATAAAAAACTCTCACTCACACGAAGAAGTCATCTCCAAATGCGAAGAAGGCCATCTCCGGACATTCGAAGGCCATCTCCGGACTACTCCCGATCCTGTCACCGCCACCACCGCTCGTGCCCAAATCCCCGTGATTGCATCTCCAACTTCCGCTTCGATGATACAATGTACTCCAAGTTGTTTTGCATTCACTTTGCTTGCAAAAATTGGAGATTCTTTCAGGTTTATAATATCTAATCTCTCTTTGTTTCTACGTGTTTAATTAGTAACAAAAATCTAAAAAAAGTTGGACTCGTCATCTTCTCCAAGAATCCAATTAAATCAAAGATCCAAAAAGCCACTAAAATCCAAATTCATTTCACATTTTAAGTACCCTCCAAAAATCTTGAACAATTTGTAGCGGCACAAATCGAGGACAACCCATTTCTACCACCATCCTCCACTTTCAATCCCTTCTCACACACAATCTTTAGAACAACACCATGCCTCTCACCGGCTTCATCGACTCCTCATCAACCCCCAAGATCGATGATATGGGTATCCCTTTCTCAACCTCACCGTCAATGGCTTCTTGAAGATCGGATCCGTATGTGTTTCTTGTTTTATATATTCTTGATTTTTTGTGTGTGTTTGTTATGACTAAATTTGAAACGAGTTATGTTTGTTTGGTTCTTTTTAGGTCGCTGCTACTCGAGCGGCTGCTAAGGATGCTTATCATGTTGTTAGAAAAGGTTTTGTTTTTCTCGCCTTTTTCTGTGAAATTGGTTTCAATTTCTTGCTTTCTTTATTGAGTTTATGGCGTTGCTTTTGATTATGTAGGAACAATTTCTATTCGCAAATTTGAAAATATCGTTAGTATCTCTTGCTTCAAACTCAAGTTGTGGAGTATGCTAGCTTATGGCTTTTGAATGCTGAAATTTTCAATTTGAGAATGTTTATAATTAGGAACGAGACTCTTAATTAGTAGATTATAGTGACCTCTATTTTTCTATTTGTTGGGGTAGTTTCTATTTTGAATTATCTAACACCTAAGTTTAGAGTTTTACATGAATAGACCAAGATTACATCCAAATTAGATAAATATCAATGTAATGAAAGTATGGTTAAGTAAGACTAATAGTTCTTATTTTTTTTTTATATTTAAGTACTTTTTTGCATACTCTGGTTGTGAATCACTCCAAAACTCAGCATCTAATTAAATTATTGATGGAACCAAAAAATCATGGTCGCAACTCCACAACTTTAGTCTTTTCTCTTTTAGTTGCTTATTATAGTTTTATTGTGGAGACCAAAATTTGATGTATTGAATAAATATAAAACGATTCTCATTTCTTATTCATGGTACTTCACCGTCTAGGAATGGAATAAGAAAAAGAGAATTTGAGTTTCTATTTCAAGGATATAATTATTTTCTTGTTTTTTTACTTTAAGATGTTTAGTTAATTTCAATTGATGGAGAAAGATAGAAGGTAAATTTCATTTCTTAGTGTAGGATTTAGACTAAACTCTTCCTTTACCTCTCCCTCTGGGCTGCTATGTGTCTCAAGCTAACCTTTCTATTTTGTGATCATACTAAGTAATGGCAAGTAAAGGAGATACTGGTTAATTAGCTAGTTGAGCTTATTTCAATAGTTACAATTAAGAAGTATGGTTGTTTTTGAAAAATTAGTCCTTTAACTGTATGAAACTATATTTTCTTTTTATGACTATATTTTCAGCTTTAATAGAAATAACTATTAAATTTTTATGAACACAACTTTACCCTTGGTCTTTATTGTCATATCTTTATTGCCTAGGCTTTTCACATCTGGCATAGCTACTTTCTATGAAGGTTTCTACAAAAACAAATGAATCAATATAATTAAGGGAACAATAGCAACTGGTTTTACCTCAGATTCAAATGGAAAAAGGTTTATAGTCGTTTGCATAATAAATGTGTGCTTTTGTTTTAGTTTGAGATTTGTGTTTCGCCACCATCGGTATTAAAAAATTTATTGTCCATTTAATAAGAACTATTTGTTTTATTGACTTCATCATCAGGTTTAGTCTGGTCATAGTAGAATAAAATTTGTGTTGTATATACCTCTTTGGTCATATATGAGCTTCATGAGAAGATTGTTCTTTGGTATTGAGGGGAGCCTAATACTTCATCATTAGTTGAGAAATAGTTCTCTAACTCTAACTTAACAAGAACCTAGAGATATGTATTTGTTGCTGGCAATAGGCAGTAGGCCTTTATTTATCCACTAGTACAAAAGTGGACTACGACGACAGTTATTTACTGTCGCGAACGGATTTCGCGACAGTTATTTTCAGTCATAGAAGCGGGAGTCATGGAAAGGCCTTCGACGACAGTTTTTGAAAACTGTCGCAATAGGTTGTTTTATGACATGAAATAAATGTCGTTAATCAACATTCAACGACATTCAATAACTGTCATAATTTATTTTATGACATTCAATAACTATCATCATTTCTTTATTAACGACAGTTAAATAATTGTAACGAATTCTATTATCGTGACATGTATTAATTGTCATGAATATGTTTTTCGCGACAGTTTTTTTTTTGTAAAAATGTCATTGTTTAGTTATTGACGACATTTTTTTCCAGTCAACGATTGTGCAATCGTGACAGTTTTTCGATAACATTAAATGTCATTGTTTTTCCATTGACGACATTTTTTTCCAGTCAAATATAATGCAATCGTGACAGTTTTTTTTTTAAAAAAATTGTCATTGTTTATCTTATGACGACATGTTATTCCTGTCACATATTAAGCAATCGTGACAATTTATTTTGTTAAATAACTGTCATCGTTCTCCAATTTACAACAACTATTAACTATCACATTTCTCAATTTCCTATAGTTTTATTTTGTTCTCCATGCAGCTCCACCATTACACGAACCATTAGAATGACAATAATGTAGCTGAGAATGACAAATTTGAAATTATACAAGTTTCACACCAATGTACAAGAAAATAGCCAACACTTTAATATATATACACTATAATACGATTTATAATATTTGTACATCTTAATACAAGTTTCAGTAATCCACATGTACGAAATACTAACCCTTAATCAAAAAATATCTTAAATAGCATTCGAATATATTTGACTGGACCAACCGAGAATGTTCGTTTCTGGAAATGATATTTGAAACAAAACTCATGAACTTGTCGACTCCAGTTGAACCTACAAAGAATCCATAACACATACGTACAGTCAATGAATAACTAAATCAACGTCTCAACAAAATACAGAACACAAACAAGAACTTCAACACTTGATTCCATGAAATGAAAAGAGAAGACCATGAGGACTATATTAGGCAAACACAACAAACAAAGACAGAACCAGCGATGGAGACGGCAGATCGGCGCGCGGGACGACTCCTGCAAGGTTGCTTCACGAACCGGAGATGGAGACGGCAGATCGCGGGCTATGGCGGGAAGGAAACGGAAGGGAAGGGAGAAGGAGACGGTGGAGTCGTCGCGGCGTACGGGAGGAAGGAGAAGAGGCGCGGCGGTTGCGGCTGGGGAGAAGGGGAAGGACGCACGGGGAGGAAGAAGGAAATAGGGAAAAGAAAGAAAAAGGAAAAAGAAAAGAAAAGGAAAAAAGAAAAATTTTTTAACCCTAACATTCTATGACAGTTAATAACTGTCGCGAAAAGTGTTTTCCGAAAAATTTCGTCTTTTCTCGCCAAAAACGCGAAATTTTATATTTCGTGACAGTTTTTTTTTCTTCCATTCATTTTTTGAGATATATAACTGTCATTGTAGGGTAGTTTTCTTATAGTGATCAAACTGTAGTTTAAGTCTTCTTTTTCTTTGTCACACTGTCAAGCATTTTACAACAAATGTATTAACTTTTTAACATTAAGGAGTTTTTGTGTTTGAACTTCCACCCAGCAATATAAAATATGAGGTTTGTCAATCAATGGTCCCAATTTAAACACCAAAACAAAATGTAAAAAACTAGTTAGTTGAACAATAGTTTATGGGTAAGTTTTATTTGACATGGATAGCAAAATTTCTTTTAGTTCTATTCAAAGGTTTAAGCCTATATCATTTCTATTTATAAGCAGTATATCATGTAAATTTTCTCCTAAATCTCTTTCTATATGACCCTTTGTATAGCATATCTCCATTGGAGCAATGTAATTATCTTATCTTTCTCTCTTCCACTTGCTAAGTATTTGGTTGATATATTTTCTTAGATTGTCACTGAGTTCATTAACCCAATATTGGTAAATATTCTTTCATATCTCTTTTTTGGTTAGTGATGTTAAACTTTACTCTTAAAATATCGGAGGTGTTGGAGCGGTGGAGAAGTGCAAATGCAGTATGCTTTGATGTTGATAGCACAGTTTGGGTTTAGTGACAATCATTGAGGTGACTTTGCTAGTTCTCAATCTCTAAAGTCAGTTGCCAATATTATACAAACTTCACATATATTGCTCATGTTTAATTGATCTAGGCAAAATATTACATCAAGATCTTGGTGGGTGACTTCATCAAGATTGGAAAAGTGGTCTACGACCACAGTTATTTTCTGTTGCAAATAAAATTCGTGACAGTTATTTACAGTCATAGAAGCGGGAGTCATGGAAAGTCATTCCATGACAGTTTTCTAAAACTATCGCAATAAGTTTTGATGTTGTGAGATTGTTCGGGATTTAAAATAGACAAACAAATTTTATCGAATTGGATGCTTTGGTGGCCTGAGATTCTTTGAGATTTAAATCGAACTGAAACCAAACCCCATATGCGGTTCGGTTTTTATTCAGTTTGACCAAACAGGTGTTTTTTTGGTTTCATATGAGATTTTTTTGCATTTTATACTGGGTTAGGATACATTGTAGGGTTTTCTAAGGTCAAGAAATAGGCGATGAAGGTTAATTTGCCTAAAAGAGTTATTGGCGGGAAATAAGGTTTGAATGAAATATTAATTAAATATGATTTAATTAATTATTAACTAAATGATTAATTGTTAATTAATTAGTAGATTTGATAATAGAATCTCATGATTCTCTCCTACTTCTTTCCATATTCCAAGAAGGAATGACAATTATAAATATCTAGAAGAAAACATTTTTTTTAACGAACTGATCAAGAAAAAATAGCCAAGACTTTTGCTCTCTGCAAAAAGAAAATAGTTTATCTCAAATATCTCTAAACTTTTTTTCATCCCAATTGGTTCTCACAAACCAATCTCATCCTAGAGGATAGGAAGGTCTGTGATGGGTGGTGTCCCAATTTGGTGGTTTATAGATTCAGAGACATCAACATATGTAAGTTCTCTGTATCTTTTAAATAAAAAGCATGCTTAGTTTTTATTTAAAATTTTGATTCTAAAATCTTGCCAATGTAATGGTATTTTGGGATTCCCAAAATTAAATTGAGTAATGGATCTTTAAAATCTTCTGCTGCCATAGGACTTTTATCCCGTCACTTACATGTATGAATAGTCTCGCATCCCAGACCCAAGTCAAGTAGTTTTTGTTTCGATTCGTAGAAAGAACTAGGGATAGTAGTACTACGCATTGAAAATGCACTTTTTTAACAGTTCTAATAACATGTCAAAGAACTTGTTACTCCAATCGTTGAGAACTTTCACATGTATCAACTTAACCAAAAAGTTTAAGGAGAAAAATTATAAACAACCAAGGTATAGCTCACTATGTTATTCATTCAATAAGTCTTGAAATATATTTGTTGTACACCACTATTAAACATCATGTCATTCTTCAAACCTAGCTTCCTTCGTTTCTTCTTTGTGTTCAATTGGAGCTTGTAAATTGTGAAGCATACCCAACATTTTATTTGCTTCAGGAAAAAGGTTACTGCTAGTTCCTTCATCAAAAGGGTTACTGCTAGTTTCTTCATCAAATCCTTAATTTCTATACCTCTATGCAAGTTCACTGGCTCCCCATGATACACCTAATCTGTATAGGAGGAGGCTATTCCAATAATTAATAGATGTCGCTCCACAACATCTAATAACTCCCAAATTGAGTTCATACATCTATTGCATGGACCCCTTATTCGTTTGTAAGCATCAACATGAAACTTTAAAACCTCTAAAAATTGGGACACTCCCTCTCTATACTCAACCGAAAGTTTATTTCTAAGTTTCATCCAACTTTTGTCCATCATTAAAGACCTAAAACATAAATAGATTTGATTGTTGAATGTTAGAAAAAACAAAGTTGAGAGGAAATCTAAAAATATATATTATCTGAGACATAAGTTGTTAGGGTTTCAAGGAAAGAAAGAAATTCTAAGACATAACAACCCTTAATTTGATGGATTCTTATTTTTGAATGGAAACAAGTTTGGATCTCTATTAATTTTGGTTACTCTTGGTGGTGATTACAACAAAAAATGCTTAACAATATTTAGCAAAACCCCTCACTTCTACCACAAAATATTTAGTCTTATATTATCTCTTTCTCTCCCGCCTCGAACTTACTCCATGACCAAACTACACCTCATAATAAGTACCCAATCTTGCAACTTTTTCTCTAAAGCTATGTTTAAAGTACTAAAGGACTACCATAACTGTAGGATAGCTAAAAAACAAATCAGCTGTAAGATACTTCAATCTTTAAAGCTAGCTAACATTTTCAACAAACAACACTACTAAAAAACTTAAAAACTATATATGTTTAAATTAATGACTACCATAACTGCATGATAAACAAATTCACTTTCAAACTCACAATAATTAAGTTGAATATACTTCCACAACAAAACAACATTTCACAACAAAAAGTTCATACAAAATTTATAAGAAGATTTTCAAATATGCTCCCTAGTAAGATTCTCTAAATCTACTTTCAAATTGAACTCGCCAAATTCATTTCCAAACTTTATACGTTTAACAATGCAACACTCAACAAATATATATATACAAAGGACAATAACAATAAGTCAACAATAAAAACAAAATTTACACAATCAACAACAAATTAAAGTCAACAACAAACACAAAAGAATCAACATTTTAAATCCACAACAAGATCCACAACAAAATGAACATAGTTCACACATTATTGATACAAAAGAATTATATACTTGTAGGTTGGTGGAGGCGCAAGTGAATAAAAAGATTGGCGGTGGCGAAAAATAGAATAATAGATCAAGAGGCCCTTAGGAATAATTGAAAAAAAACAATCACAAATTTTATAATATTTCTAATCCATAAACCAAAGGTATGATTCAATTTTCCATTCATTGTTTTTCCTTTTAGTTTTGGACAGGTTTCATTCAACATTTTAAATAGATTGTTTAGTTTGAGTTTAAACATACTAGATGAATTGTTTTTTTTCTAAGAAAAGATTATCATAAAAATAGATATGTTGAATCACTTGTCAAATTCGTAAGCATAAAACAAATACGCTAAACCACTTGCCAGATACATATCAAATAAGTATCTAAAAGTATCGATATCTGATATACATTCTTTATCTCACATGAAGTATTTGTGTTTCATACCATGTTAGTATGGGAACAAAAGAAGAAAATTGCATACTTCATTCATTATTATGTGTCATGTGCGAGGTTCATACAAATAAATATATTGGCATGAAAAGTGAGTATACTCCTCTGGTGTTAAAACTTTTCCTATTTGATCAAGCGTGCATATTTGTTTAATTGAATTTTTATTGGCTTGCCCATGTTAAGTTGTTTAAGATCGTCCAATTGCAATGGAAAGAGTTTGAGTAGGTGCTATTAATAATTGGAGGAACGCCTAGAATTTAAGTATGAACGCAGTTATAAAATTGAAATCTTGGGTTGTTTTTAATACTTCTTTTTAACTTTAAAACATGTCTTTAAATTTATATGACTACACGTGTTGCACATATTTCATGTTCGATGTTGGAAATGAAATGTAAGTAAATTTGAGATAGCAAACAAACTAGTCATATTTACATTTATAAAACAAATACTTTGAAATAAAAGAGTGAACATATTTTGTGCTTACATATTGTTCGTGTTTTCTAAATCAATAAATTTAAATTTAAATAATATTGTCTATTACAAATGGATCCAATGGATTCAAGAATGATGGTCATAGTAGAAAAAGGGATACTTGCAAAAATAGCAAAATAAATTATAACAATTAAGTTCATAGCACACACTTTTATTATTTGCGAAAATGGCAAAAACGAAGCCCAGCCCACACATCAAAAGGTAAAATGTCACAAATGTCCTCGTTACTAATATACGTCTAATACACCTTATACATGTCTGATACACCTAATGTATCCCTCAATACACTTGATACTTATTGATACACTCGATACATTTAATTGATACACTTGATGCACCTGATACTCTTTGATACACTCAATACATTTTGATACACATATGAATAATTACTAATATATGTTTGATACACTCGATATACTGCAGATACATTTAGTATTTTTCACTTATGCAATTGATTGATTAAATGCACTTGATATGCTTGAAGTCCTACGTATACAATTGATATACACTTATAAACTTGATTCATATACTTGATAATGATTCACTTTATTGATATGCTTTAACAATATATTGTGTTGATATACTTGATAATGATACACTGAGTTACATCATTCATATACTTAATAATACTCTAATGAATTGCATAAAATTTGAAAAAAACGAAAATCACGTAATAAGTATATTAACCAACTAATACATATAACATAAGTATGCCACAACACTGATATACGAAATTGAGACAAAGTAAAATAAAAAAATTAATATAAAAAAATAAAATAAAATCATTTGAAATCAGATTCAACTCAAAATACACATCGAAGAAAGTAAAAAACAATCACAAATGAAGTTAAATTACTCCGATTAACAACCATTATATTATATTTCATATAGCAATTATTGTACTATTTATATTTTAAAATTAAGATTAAGACAAAAAGAAAAAATAATTTTTCTAGCATAAGAATAAACAAATAACTAGGGCCTTAAAAAGTGGTAAAATAAATAAATAATGAGTAGGACATTAAAAAGAGGAAGATAAATAAGTTATTGAAAGGTAGTTTATGAATAATAACAAATTTAAGATGGAGAAGTGAAAATTTTACCATATTTGCAAAATTAAAAACCAATGTGTTAAAATTGCTATATCATATTCTCGAAATGCTATCCTATGCAATTTTCCATAGAAAAAAGAATAAAAGAAGGGACTAAAGAAACAAGGCTAAGAATGGGCAAAACTTGGTTGGCCTTGGTAAAGAGGCAGGGTAAGGACGAGCCTTGGAAGAGATGAGAAATAGACCCAAGAATGAGATAGATAATGAAGAACGACTTCTAGAAAAAATAGTCATTCATTCATAGTACCAAAAGCGTGTAAGTTCTCTTTCAATAGTGTAACTTGTTGCTGCTACTTGTATCTGTCATTGGTTAGTGCTTAGATATATATATATATGTGTGTGTGTTTGTGAAGTTCAAGCTTCTTTAGTATGTTGATTTAAAGAACTTCCATATACGTCAAGATGAAGGACGTGATTCAGGGAGAGATCTTCCAATTTACTACCTTAATCTATTGATTGATGGAAAATTGATTAAGGGGGAGATTTTGATTACCCATATCTATCTTTGAAA
The DNA here is from genome assembly GCF_000004075.3 of Cucumis sativus. Lineage (NCBI taxonomy): Eukaryota > Viridiplantae > Streptophyta > Magnoliopsida > Cucurbitales > Cucurbitaceae > Cucumis > Cucumis sativus. The sequence continues at coordinate 17,510,827 of NC_026655.2, read as the reverse complement.
TAGTTGTGATAATGTTATTAACTGTAATATTGTATCACTTTTAATACTGAATGAAGACGTTAAGTGAGAAACTCTGTACTAAGAACCATAATAGTTTGATTATGATTTATATTTATCAAAGAAATAAAATTTTCATCTCGGATCAAGAACCCTCCCAGACGTAGATGTTGTATCATCGAATTGGGTTAACAATATTGTACGACCCTACTATCTTTACTTGTTATATTGATTGTCGTTTCCTTTTGGGTTCATAAAAATTTACTACTATTGATTCTTTTACTGTTTTATAAAAAAAAATAGTACATATTTTATCAACAAGAACTTAGCTCAACTAGCATCTATATGAATCCAACGACAATATATCCTTAGGTTCAAAACCCTCGTGTCTAATATGTAGTAAAAAGAGTCTCGCATGTTTTTCTAATTTCTTTAAAGATAAAAGTTAGTAAGTTAGAAAGTGATCAATAAGTGTACTAAGAGTAGTGCGATATTTAGTCTGGTGTGATATATTGTGTTATACATATTATCCACTCATAATTATTGGTAGCTAGGTACGTGAAATTGAATTAACTATTTTTTTTTTCCATGAAGAATCCCATAAAAGGATCCAAGTGCTTGTATTTTGTTTTTCTTGTTGCTAACTTGATAATGTAGCTACTTCTTTTGTATTATTATCTACAATAATTCACTGAGCTCTTGACTTGAACATAATTAAGAACTAGCATAACAGTGATTAATTAGTCAAAGTTGTGATATCTTATAATTAAATATGCTTTGACTTCTTCAATTTATGATTGAACTTGAATCAAATTTCTTAGCCAACTAATATGCTTGTCCAATTGGCCCAAAGTTTACAGGCTCATCATTACTTAAGTTAGTTTTATATACCTTTCTTCCTCTTGTTTCTGTCTGTTTTGTCACATCCAACCCATTAATGTTAATTAGGTTTAACTTGAATAATTGGCTTCATTTTCTTTATGGGTTTTAGAGGTTATGAAAGGTTTGTCCGTAAAGAAATAATGTTAATTAGTTTATGTTGTGTGATTTACCTTTACCTCCTTTCAAAACCTTTACGTGATGTATTTTAATTTAATGCATTCTACAACTATTATGTTTGTAGCCTTGGTTTAACATCATTTACCTCCTTCAAACACTTTTTTCAGTTAGGTTGAAGCATTGCTAACATGAAAGTACGCCTTCACAAAAACTTTTCAAGCCAGAGATCTTTGATCTCTTCTTAATTATTTTTAATTTTGTATTTCTTTATTCTCTGAGCATATGTATGTAAACTTAGTTGTAATTTTTTTTTCTCTTCTCCATTAGGGGTTGTTGAACTATCATGTTTTTAAGGGGTTTAAACAATAATGTTCAAAAGAGATTGTGGTGTCTTGTACTTTTAACTTTAAATGGGTAATTTATTTTCAATATTTTAGAGATCTCCAATCAAATTTGGTTTTATATTATTCAAATGGTTAACTAGTTTTATTTTCCTTTCTTTGAAAAGGCATTTATAAAGTGGTTAGATACATGTTGAATAACACAAAAGCAAGATATTGAATTATACAATTTCAAGTTGTGTATCCTCGTGTACATATATAAATGAATCTCAATGCTTGTGGTCTATGAAAGCTATTTATGAAAGGAAGATCATCACCATTAAATGCTTTTGTGTGGTCCATATAAACAATGGTAGGAAGGTAAAAGAAATAGAGGCTGACTTTTTCTGTAATACAAACAAAGGCTCTAAAGAAAGAAAGAAAGAAAGAAAAGGCTGACTTAATCCTAAGAATTGAGATATTATAGTTCAGTCTACGTATATCTTCCTTAGACCACACAACTCACATTATCAAAAAAGGCATTAAAAACAAAATTATGACCATATGTTTTACTCGACATTAGGTTTTGTTTTGCGTTAAAATGAATACACCTGAATTTAAACTAGACTTTGTGACTTCTCTAATTAATAGGAGCAACTAATGAATTAATTTTGGTAAACGTCTCTATATACAGTAGGTGCTGATTTTTCTTATAAGTATTAATTTACGGATGGACAAAGAAATGAGAGAAAATAATTGAATGATGAGTATGAAGTTAATTAATTAATTAATTATTAAAGTACAGATTGGAATTTAAAATTGAGTATATAGCACCTACTTGCCTCTTTTTAAATAAAATTTTAGCTATTTAGGATGCGTTTACTTTATGAAAATGACATTAATTCAAATTTAAATAGACATTGTTATATGAATTGAGACAACAAATTAAAGATGTAGTCTCCGTCTGTGATAAAGAAAAAACACCTAAAGAATCAATATTAGTCGGTTCTATATCAATTTAATTTTATCTTCTTTGTTTTTTTTTCTTATTTTTTCTTACTATTTCTTTATTTTAAACCCAACGTGATAATTCTATCATAATTAATCACTTTAAAATAATGAACATATAAAAATTAAAAGGAAAAAGTGTAATAAACTACATGACGTATAAACAAAGATTTCATTTATCTATCTATACCATCATTTATTTGAAAAAGATAATCTTGTTTTATACTATATATATTTCTTATCTTGCAAATAGTCAAAGGATTTGTGGCCATGTATTGCCATCTTTTGTTTCAAATAATCTGTTCTTCTTACAAATCAGTTTGTTCTAATTATTTTAAAATGTGTGTCAGCTTAGAGGTGGATTTTGACATTTTCGATCGTAATTATTGTATTAAAAAACATACGTTAGTAGTGGAAGATTGTTGTTTGAATTTTAAAGGGTTATGTAATAAGATTTATTGAAGATAAAAACCAATTTGTCAACTTTGATTACTTCATCAATATTAAAGACTATCATGGAAGAAAATTGTGAAACGAGGATGGAAGTAAACTTAAATCGTGGAGAGGTTTAATTAACGTAAAATTTGATCATTTAAATATAATTTGTTTGAAAATCTCTATTATTATTATTATTATTATTATTATTATGAAGAATTGCATTTTTTAATATGAAGATGCTGCACGATTAAGAAAGTTATTTTGAATCATTATTTTAATAAATAAACTAATCCTTATATTAAAATTAAATAAATAATCCTTCGTACATTATAATTAATTGTTTTTGTCTTCTATTACCAAATGCCAAATCATCGTTCTCCCTTGTTTATCAGGCTATGGTAAGTTCATGTTTAATAATTAGACCTTGTTTAATAAGAATTTAGTTCTTAATAATTATGTTTGTTTGCAGCCAATTTCTTTTTTATCATTTTCAACTTTTCTAACTAAACACTAAGAATAATTCTAATTTTCAAATCGAATTTTCAAAAACCAAAATCACTAATTTAAAAAACACATTTTCATAGGTTTGAATTCTTAGTTTGTAAGCATTAAAAAAAAAAGTAGACAACAAAAACATAAACATCAACTATATAAATGGAAATAGTGGGAGTCTTTATTATTATTAGTATTTGGAAGCTAGGTAAGTTCATTCCCACGCAACATGGACTATATGTGTTTGTACATAAGAAATAGTGGTACAGGAATTTCAAAAGTTTTGTTTTGGAATTTCATCTAACCTTATTGTTTTTTTTCTTTAATCACAACTCTACTAACATTTTCTATTATTGTCACTGTCAGGACCTATTCACATCATATATTTTCCTACATTAAACTTATTCATACTGTTTAACCAATTTCAATCAATATCTAATTAAATTTATATATTATTCAAATTATTTTATATACTAAAATAAAGTTTTTTTAAAAATTTAACAAAACACGATAGTATTTATGAAATAATTTCAAAAACAGACAGAGTACTCACGAGCCCACCGTGAAAAATACTAATAATGCCCCGTGGTTAAGTGGCACCCAACATGCCTAATATATTTGGTAAATTATACTTTTGAAATCTTTTAAATTTGGTACATGATTGTTTAATTTTAGGTAACCAAATCTAAACGATTTTTTTTAATAAAAAAATTGTACACAATCCTTTATATTTGGTACATACTCGTTTAGATTTTATCGATTAAATTTGGCCACCCAAATGCAAACAATTTTTTTAAGATTACGTGATACATGTTCATTTAGATTTGATTATTTTTTGTAGATATCGTTTAGATTTAGCTATCCAATATCCTAATGATTTTTTTTCACAATCTTTTATGTTTGAGTCACGATTTTAAACAACCAAATAACCATTTAACTTTTTTTAAAAAAAGAATAGATGTTGTATATTTGATACACAATTGTTTAAATAGTAACTATCGTTTAGATTTTATTGTTTAAATTTCCTACCTAAATCTAAATGATTTTTTTAAAGATTTTTTGGATTGACTATCCAAATATTGAACAACCAAATAACAATTTGAAATAAATTTTTTTTAAATAGATGTTTTATATTTGGTACACAATCTTGAACCAAATATCAATTTGAAAAAAACAAAAGAAAAATTGCAGAAAAATAAGAGAAGAGGATGATGGAAAGAAAAAAATTACAGAAGACGGAGAGACGAAAAACGATGAAAATGAAGGGTAAATATGAAATATTTTAAAAAAATGATAAGTTTGATGAACGTTTTCATTTTGTTATCCGAGTCGTAAATATTTTTCCAATTTATTATATTATGAAAATGAATCTAAAAATGGAATACAAAATTTTAAACTCATATGCATGACATTCTTTTATAGAATTTTTTTCTCTCAAACCCAAAGAAGGAAAACGAAAACCATGCAAATCAGGCATAATAGAGAACTTATAGATGTTGATTTGATTAGTACTATGACGTTTTATATAATCGGTACTATGACGCTTTACTATATTTATATATATTTTCAACCGTTTTTCGTTTAAATTATTTTTTTTTGGTAGAGTAATAAATTGCTAAATGTTCAAAATGTTTTTTTGTATTCATTTAATATTAGTTTTTCTATAGATGATAGATTATAGTAATTTATGGGTGTGAATAAATTTATGAATAGCATTGTCTATCCGTGTATGAATGACATTTTACTATATATATATATCATTATTTTTGGTTCATTTTATAATATATATGAAAATAAACTCTTACTAATATTATTACTATAACAATTTAAAACTTAGGGTAGATTGATAATTTGGATTTCATAATTAGCTCTAGTTTATTGTATTAGATTGACAACATGCATAAAAACTGAAAATAAAAAACAAAGTTTAATAAGTATACGTTGAATGGAAACTTTTCCATTATTGGGCTTGCCTATCAACTTGGACTAATTCAATGGTTGAAGAACAAGGCCTACTTGTGTAATCAATTTTCTAAATAATAGTGTTATTCTTCTACTTTTATATACTTCTAATATTCTACTACTATACTTTTCTAAATAATAATAATAAGCAAAAGGTCTTAATCATTCTAAGCTAGTTCTAAATTAAATTAAAATATGATCATTGGTTTTTTTTCTTTTCTTCCAATAGTAATAAAGATTAAAAATGCCATTTTTCCAAAAGGAAGAAGAGAAAAAGAGATTAAAAACGTTATTAGAAAATATAGTATTAAGTGGACGACAGAGGGCAAAGTCAGTTTACTAAAAAACAGAGAAAGAAAGAAAAAGAAAATGGCTTATTGACTTCATCAAAATGCATTATATATGGTTTTTCTATAACATTATTCAATATATAATAACCTTCAGACGTCTTCATCCGTTGAGGTGATGTTGTTAAGAAGTAATTGATCTGCTGGATGCTTGAGACAAATAAGGGTATAAAGATGACATGCCCATCATTAAAAAACTTCTCAATATCAAACTATAAAAGATGATTATTAATGATTATAAACTAATAATTTCAATTTCATTTTAATTTGGTATTAAAAGCACTTTTTTCAGCCAAGATTTCTTTTCTTTTTGTAGTATATGAAAAGTGAGCAAGTTAAATACTCTTTAGCTATATCACAATTATTTAACTATATGAATAACTAAAGTACACACAATAAATAACACAGTGCACTTTGGTAACTCAGTTGGACAAATACGGCCTACAAGAGCTTCTTTGCTTAGATAATAAATATTATTGAGATTCATCATATGTAACTTATCTCACTAGTTACATTAAATAGTCATAATCATAATTAATAGTAAACTCAAGCTCCCCTTGAAGGTACTAGGAATCTCTTCTAAGACTATTCTGAGCTCCCTCTGACTTCGTGAATTGATTCCTCAATTCAATGGTCTTTGCATACATATATTTCTTATCTTCTCATAATTCACATATCAACAACATAGTCTGCAATGTCAAGACCAGTATGACATATTCATTAAACCTTCACCTTGAACAGCTTAATCAGACGAGTTCGTATATTTCTTTCCAGAATTGGATTTCTTTTTCCTTTAACAACGAGTTCGTATATTTCTTAACAGAATTGGATTTCTTTTTCCTTTAACAACCACCAATCTTTGCATATATATATATAATCCCAAAATATTTTATACAGATACCTTCTTCCATATAAGAAGGAAACAAACTCCTACACCAAGATTCCTAAATAGTAGGAAACCTTGGTAGCTTTATAAAAAGAAGTTTTGTTTTAATGAATATTATAAAATATTTGACAAAATATCTTAACAAATTCTCCCTTTTTGTCAAATATGTCCAAATTATTTTTTATGATCAATTAGAGTCACAACAACATAGATGAGCAACTGATATAACTGTACATCCCAGGATATACATAACATAATATAGACATAAACTAACCAAGTCATTAGCCACGACTGAAGCCAAACATCAAGACAAGCCAGAAGCCACACACACTGTAGGAGTTCACCCATTCATTCATTTTCAATAACAAATCATAGACTACAAAAAGAAAGAAGCCAACCATTATATTTGTTCGAAAATTCACCCAAAATTTCACAGTACACGTTTATACTATCAAGCAAAAACAGTAGCACAATACCCAAAACAACAACACACCCCACACTTCTCTCCTCCTTTGAGCAAAGAAAGTATCTAAGGAGACGGAGGAGGAACATTTTCAGATGAAGATAGAAACATTTTTAGATAGCGAATGAGAGCATCAATTTCCACCCTTCTCAGTAATGAAATAGAAGTGCTCAATGCCCAAGATTCACCAAATAGAGAATTTAAAATGCGGGAAATGTCACCAACAACCATTTTAGCACCAACAGAGGAAGCAGAAACGTCATCAGACACAAAGGGATTGGCAGAGCGGTTGGGATGAACTATGTGCTCAATATCGGGACATGAGAGCCTTGAAACAGTCTATAACTCAGTGATAACATGCGGGGGCGGGGGCCAGGGGCATCAAAGTCCCTTAAAATATCAAGATGCAAATGGATAATCAAACTAGAGAAGAAGTGAGGTAGAGCAATCAGAATCTTGACACCAAAGGTACCAACATGACGTAAAAGTTGATTGTAAATAAACAAACTAGCATCAACAGTAGAGCCTGTACCAATCCAAAACAAGAACTTAGAAAGCGCAACAGATACATTGGAGGCATGAGAAGAAGGAAACCAGTTTGCAATGCCAATCTTGTGAAGAATCGCACAGTTAACACTCAAGGAGGCAATAGGAATACCCGTCAGGGGCCAAACAGTAAGGGAGCCACCAGTCAACAGAAAAGCCAAAACTACAGTTGAAAGGTTGGTAAGAGCAATATCCAAAGATGTTGACAACCCAAGAAACACATTAATCACTAAAGGAGATATCAAAACTCGACGACCACTTACATGAATTGTCTAATAATTAGTGCTACTAGGGTCATCAAAGTTAGATGGCAGATTGGCAATAACTTCCCAAATGAGTCTTGGATAGAACGACCTAACATTCAGGATGGTACGAGATAGACCAAACTTGACTAATCAAGTCTATAATGGTCACACAGGACTGATGCTTATCAGAGACATTCAATTCATCGGCCAAATGTCGTTGTACAACATACTTCCACCTCTGAGCATTCTCTTCATGATGAAAAGATATGCTATCAATGGGAACAGAAGGAATATTGTGTGGAAGTCGACGTCTACCAGTTTTGATGGTGACACCCTGGGGCTTGGGTGAAGTCGTGGACTGAGGTGGAGATAGAGGATTAGATGTCCGAGCTGTAGTGGGAGGAAGGACAGATTCACGACCCATGGATGGGGAAGGAGCAGTGGGCCCAGTTGGAATATCATGAGATGGACAAATAGTCGAAATGTGCCCAGAATGAGGGGTCCAGGGATGCTGTTGGGGCAAAGGATCTGATGAACTACTAGAAGAGTCAGATAAACTCTGAGGCTGCTCGAAGTCACAGGCCCTTTTCCTTTCAAAAATGAAGGAACTGGTACTTTGTTATTACCTACAAAAAACGAAGGATTGGTACCAAGACAAGAGCGCAATAACTCGACCAACGATATGCCATCTTGTGAATCAGACCCAGAAGTTGAAACAGAAGCCACAAGAGACACACCAAACTTCTCAACAGAAATAGATGTAGAGCTATCATAAAAAATAGTTTGAGAAATTTTACCTCGATCAGCAAGGCGAACATACGGACGGCGTGAAGGAACAATCTTAACCCGCTTACCACGCATTCAGACCGGGTGTATGTTGGAACGAACAGCAGAATCACGAGGATTGACAGAGTGTTCTTGATAGTAACTGTGATGCATACTCACCATTTTGATCAAGAAGCCAACAAGAAGAAGAAGTCGATTTCTTGACACGTTAGAACTTCTTCCAAAATAACTTGTTTCTGTCGAACTCTCAACTTGAACCAAATAAACGACTGCAAGCTAAATACAAATGGGTTAAACTCAAATGGGCTTGGATACACATACAAGAAGCCCAAAAACAATAAGACAATAACAAATTGCCAAGCCAACTATCAACATACACCCAATTCAACTCGTAAATGTTCAAACGAGGTTGTATCAAGAGGCTTGGTGAAGATATCGGCCAACTGGAGAGCATATCGAACATGAGTGAGTGAAATAATTCTATCTTCAACAAGATCACGAATAAAATGATGACGAATATCAATATGTTTGGTCCGACTATGATGTCCAAGATTCTTTGAAATATCAATGGCATTCATGTTATCACGATAAAGAATCATTGTCTCTTGAGACAAACCATACTCTCCAATCATTTGTTTCATCTAGATAAGCTAAGAACATGCACTACCAGCCGCAATGTATTCAGCCTCAACAGTGGATAGGGAGACAAAGTTTTGCTTCTTATTGAACCATGAAATCAGATTGTTGCCCAAGAAAAAACAACCTTCAGACGTAGACTTCTTAACATCAAAACAACCAGCCCAATCAGCATCATAATAGCCTACAAGAGACGAGTTGGTATCAAATGAGTAATAAATGTCGTAATCATGAGTTCCATGAATGTATTTGAGAATCTGTTTAGCAACTTGAAGATGTGGGTTACAAAGATCATATTGAAACCGAGCGCAAACTCCCATGGAATAAGAAATATCGGGACAACTAGTTGTAGATACAACAAACTTCCAATCATACTCTTGTATAATTTAATATCTACAGCTTCAGATGTACAAACTTTAGTGAGTTTGACATGTGTAGCAGCTGGTGTATTTTTGGATTGAGAAGTCTCAAGTCCAAACTTCTTAATCATATTTTTAGCATACTTCGCTTGAGAGATAAAGATACCACTCTGGTCTTGCTTGATTTGCAACCCAAGAAAGAATGATAATTCACTGACCATGCACATCTCAAATTCAGATTTTATAACAGTAATAAAACTATTCACATTGTCATCAAGAAATCCGTCAAAAATAATATCATCTACATATATCTAAGCAACAATGATGTTCTTTCCCTTCCATTTTATAAACAAGGTTCTGTCTGATCCTCCTCGAACATATCCCTGTCTCTATAAATAATTAGTAAGTCTTTCATACTAGGCTCAAGGAGCCTACTTGAGACCATACATAGCTTTATCTAATTTGTACACGTTCTGGAAATATTGGATCAATGAAGCTTTTGGGTTGAGCAACATATACCTCTTCATTCAAATACCCATTTAAGAATGCACTTTTGACATCCATCTGATACAATTTAATCTTTTGTATGCACCCAATGCTAAGTTACAAGCGTATAGCTTCAAGTCGGGCAACATGAATGAAGGTTTCATCAAAATCTCCTCCTTCAATCTGAGTGTACCATTGTGCAACTAGTTGTGCTTTGTTGCGAGTGTCGAATCCTTGTTCATCTGTCTTATTTTTAAAAATTCACTTTGTCCCGATAATATTAATATTTTCTGGTTTGGGTACCAGCGTCCAGACATTATTACATTGGAATTGAAGAAGTTCTTTTTGCATAGCACTAATCCATAACTCATCATGGAGAGCTTTTGTAATTGATCACAGTTCAATGGATGAAGTATAACACACATTAGCAATTAACTTTGCATAATCAATGCGATCTTTCTTTCTGGTTGTGACTCCGCTCTGTACATCACCAATGATATAACTTGGTGGATGATTCTTAGTCACATGAGATGGAGGACCTAATTGTGGCACAATTGTTTCATGAGTGGACTCAGAGTTGTTTAACTCGTCGGGAACATCAAGCAGAGCATGTGAAACAATATCTACATGTGGTAGCATACTAGTCAGTAGTTTAGTGTTTTGTATTAGTACACATCTTCATCATCTTGATCTTTGAGGGAGATCTTCTCATCATCATTCACAACAATATTGATAGACTCCATTACTGATTGAGTCTTCGTGTTGTATACTCTGTAAGCTTGACTACTTGGTGAGTAACTCAGAAAAATCCCTCTATCAGACTTGGCATCCAATTTTCTATGATATTCTCTATCTGCAAGAATGTAACAAATACTGCCAAAGATGTGAAAATATTTATAATAGGTTTCTTACCTTTCCATAATTCACACAACGTCACAGTGGCTCCAATACGAATTGTCACTCGATGATGAATGTGACATGCAATATGCATAGCTTCAGCCCATAATCGTAATGACAAATCCTTGGCATGAAGCATTACTTTGGCCATCTCTTGTAGAGTATGATTCTTTCTTTCAATAACTCCATTTTGTTGTGGAGTTAAAGAAGCTAAATATTCATGAGTGATCCCTTCACTTTCACAGAACAAATCAAGTTCTTCATTTTCGAATTCTTTTCCATGATCGCTTCGTAATCTTATTATGTTTAGCCCTTGTTCTCGTTGTAGATTGCGACATAAATTTATACACATTTTAGTTGTTTCATACTTGTTCTTCAAGAATTTGACCCATGTGAAGCGGGAGTAGTCATCCACACAAACGAACACATATCTTTTCTTCCCAAAGCTTTTAGTTTGCATTAGACCCATGAGATGCATATGCAGAAGTTTAAGAACTCTGTTAGTATAACACTCACTAACCTTTTTATGGGTAGTTCAGATTTATTTTCCCCATTGGCAGTCTCCACAAAAAAAATTGGCATTTTACATCCAGTGTTGGAAGCCTCATAATTGCATCATGTTTAAAAGCTTTTTCTAACGTACCAAGACTGATGTGACCTAGCTTTTTATGCCACTATTGAGTTAGATCTTCTCTTGAAATATTACAAGAATCCGTTTGATTTGAGCTCCAATTATTAAAATTATCAGTCTGCCGAATTCCTCGCATAATCTCAACATTGTACTCATCGGTTACTATGCAGTTTTCTTTGCAAAAGTTTACATTATACCCTTGATCACATAATTGACTGATGCTCATAAGGTTTGTAGTGAGGCCTTCAACATATCGAACATTATTCAGTCTAGGAAGGTGTTGTCCTATGATATCTCCTTTTGCTAGAATTCTTCCTTTGGCACCATCACCAAATGTCACATATCCTGAGGAGCATTCAATTGAGTTAGAAAAGTAGGAACAATTTCCAGTCATATTCCTTGAGCATTCGCTGTAAAATACCAATCCTCTCGAGACACTTGAATGGACGTGAAGTCTATATTTCCCTTCTCTGAGTGTTGCTTAATTTTTCAAACCTTTTTAATATTTGTGACCTAAAACTCGAACTTTGACTTTTGTTGGAATTTTTGTCCTAAAACTCGTAGTTTGTAATCATACTCTGTTCAATAAAGTCGTTATTGAGATATTGAATATTATAATCTTAAATCCAATAAACCAAGTCCTGATACCATTTTTGAGTAAACTTGAACTTTATGTGTAAACATAAACGTGGATCAAGTTCGAGTATATAGCTCAAATAGTCTATAGTATATGAATAATGGTTGGGCGCCTTATTTAGAGAAACTATGGATGTTGCCCGCTTTGTACTAAGTACAAACCATGTGATCCTGAATCGTTCATGTAGAGACATGAAAGTGGGGGCATCCTATGTAAAGTGTTTACATAAGACTGAACCATGAATTAGTCACTTTTATGTTATAACATCGTTTACTGTTTAAAGCTGACTATCTCGATTATTGATGACCTAGGTAACTTAATCTTAATCCTAAGCTAACTATGAACTCCTATTCATACGAGATAATCCTTAGATCTGCATAGGTGAGGGCAACTTATCAGCATTAGACCAATAAGCCTCCCATTTCAGAGGGAAGATCGGGTGGATAGCGAGGGACATAGGGTGTAAGACGGAATTCACTCTTACCCACTTTAGGGTTAGTAGATAGGTTGTTCTCTTAAGCACTGAATCCAAGTCTTGAACAAGGGGCCCCACCCTCTCATTGGCCCGAGAGCGATTAAGTTTATAGGTTGAACTTTAAACCAATTGTTCAATAGTAGATTAGTGGAACTTAATGAGCAAGATCTAGTATTGGGGGTAAAACGGTATTTTGACCTAACCAAAGTTATGAACAACCTGTGAAAGATTAACTTACTGATTATGGTTTTATCAAATGGACACAAATATATCTATAGTGAGGGGAGTGCAACTACGAGACTTTAGTGGAATGACCCGTTAGTTAACGAATGTTGATTAACTCGGTCTAAAAGAGTTTAACTAGTTAATCATAAATTGTTGGAGCCCATGATTTATAGGTCCATTAGGTTCCTCTGTTAGCTCATATGGAATAAACTTAGAATAGTATGATGGAATAAGTTGAATTGTTCGAATTGGGAGAAGAAAGAGAAATCGACAAATATAGTGATATAGTTATCGATCTTCTGATTAGAAATAGGGCTTTATGTTTAAATAAGATTTAAATACTATAAATATGAATACAAAAGCTCGGAATTGATGAAAATGATCAAAGTTGTAAAAAGTCAAAATGTTGACTCTTGACTTTAAAATGTCAAACTTTGACCGGCCTTATATTCAAATGTGATTTGAATTTTTGAAAAATGAATGCAGATTCATGCTTGGAAGGTTGGAATTACTCAAGACGGACAAAATTGAAACAAGTCAAAATATTGACTTTTGACATGAAAGGTCATGACCATTTTACCCTTGGACTAAGTTAGTGGAAAAATCCAACATTTTGTTGGATAATCCCACTTACACTTAGTGGGATATGTGGCTACATGAGATGTAGACACCTAGCCCACTAAGTTTCACTAATTGTTAGTGGAATATTAGGTGTTGAGATTTGACAAATTAATTACATGCATTTTTGTATGTAATTAGGTTATAAATATGGGTGTTTTCAAATGGTTAAAAAAACTTTTAGAAATTAGTATTTTATTACACTTCAAAATCACAACGAAAGAAACTTCTACCTTCCAATTTCCTTTTATCTCCTTTATTTTCTACACCAAATTGGATCCCACAACCCAATTCTTTGTCCATATGATAGTAGGTGACTACTAGTGGTGGTCTCGATTTGAATTGGTAAGGAGATATCGAAGATTTTCGAAAGCTTCAAATGTAAGATTTCCTAAAACCCTAAATTGTTTAGTTTAGGGTTACATGTTAATTAAGGGGCAATTAAGGTAAAATTTTGATTCTATTTCCGTTGTGCATGTCTTAGTTCTATCAACTTTCATGACAATGCTTTTGTGTGAGCTGCCCAATTCTCAAATATGACGTCAATCTCCATTTATAACTGTGTTTATCTTTCATTTTGTAACAGAATGGTTTAATATGTCATCTTTTTCTGCAGAAGTGGCATACCCATATATGTGCTGCAAATGGGTTTTTACCATGTTTTTAAGGACTCAAATTTCCTCTTGCATCATTATCACGAGTTGGCACGAATACAATTTTACTTCTCGTTTATCCAGATTTAAATCCTCATTATAGCCAAAACCTCGCTTAGACGATCGAGTTCTTCCCATGGACAACATTTGATCCAGACATCCAGTGCTTGAATTCAACATCTTTACAGATTTCTCTAGTTGCTCATGTTTCATTTGAACTTCTTTCAATTTGAGTTTCAGACAGGAAATGAACATTAGAAGTCTTTGACTCTCTTCCATTAAGCCTTGAATATTTTCTTTCTGAATGGCTCGGGCTGTCGTATCTTCTTTCCATAATTGTAATAACATTTTACTATAAGATAGGTTATTATCTGTCTAACAATTTAAATCCCCATCAGACTGATAGTTCGATTCTTCTTCACCATTTGAGGCAATACTGATAAAGCATTTACAAACTCTTCCTCTTCAGCTATTTCATCAGATAAAGTAGCCCCAAAACTTTTCTTTTGTTTTCTCCAATAGATTGGGCATTCAGCTTGATAATGACCATGACCTTCACATTCCCTGCATTTGAAAGTTCTACTGTCTCTGGTATTTGGTCGATCTGATTCCCTGATATTTGACCGATCTGATTCTCTGGCATTTGGTCTATCAAATTCTCTTCTTCTAAAATTATTTTGAAATCGATTATTCGATCCATAATTGTTGGAATTGTTGATTTTCTTGATCACGTTGGAAAACTGCTTTGTTAGCATGGCAATTGACTTATTTACTTGATCATAGGGCGCTTTTCCTTTCTCAAGGGATTCATCTTCATGAATTGATTGGAACGCAACACCTTTGCCTTTACTTTCTACTCTATCTGCTAAGGAGATTTCAAATGTGAGTCAGGAACCAAACAATTCATCTAGAGAGAGAGTAGTGACATCATGTGTTTCTTCAATAGCAATAACTTTCATATCAAATCTTTTGGAAAGAGATCGTAAGACTTTCCTAACCAGCTTTGCTTCTGGAATTCCTTCACCAAGATTAAAAGGATCATTGGCAATTTCCAGAACCCATACATTGTATTCAGTTATGGTTTCTTCTTCCATTGAGAGGTCTTTACATTAGATGTTCCCTCAAATCCTACTTCGAGTTTTTTCCATGTGTCTTTTGCTGTAACACAGAAGTTGATTAATTTGAACATGTTCAGGTCCACTCCATTATATATGAAATTGAGAGCTCGAGAATTTCCCATGGATTCCTACTCCTCTGCATCAGTCCAGTCTTTCTCTTGTTTTGGAACAGACTTACCATCAACAATAATCATAGGTGGTTTCCATCCAATTTTAACTGCTTTCCAGGCCTTTGCATCCAGAGACTTTAGGTATGACGTCATGCGAGTCGTCCAATAAGAGTAGTTTTTTCCATCTAATAGGGTGGTCTTGTAGCAACAACAACTTCTCTTGGCGTTTCCATTTATATCGAACCCACTCTCATACCAATTGAAAAGTGAGTAAGTTAAATACCCTTTAGTTGTATCACGAATATTTAACTATATGAATAACTAAATCACATAGACAATAAATAACACAGTGCACTTTGGTAACCCAGTTGGGCAAATACGGTCTACATATGGGGAGCTTCTTTGCTCAGATAAGAAAGCTTATTGAGATTCATCATATGTAACTTATCTCACTAGTTACATTAAATAGTCATAATCATAATTAAAAGTAAACTCAGACTCCCGTTGAAGGTACAAGGAATCTCTTCTAAGACTAGTCTAGGCTCTCCCTGGTTTCGTGAATTGATCCCTCGATCCAATGGTCTTCACATAAATATATTTCTTATCTTCTCATAATTCACATATCAACATCATAGTCTGCAACAAGATCAATATGACATATTCATTAAACCTTCACCTTGAACAACTTGATCAGACGAGTTCGTATCTTTCTTTTCAGAATCGAATTTCTTTTTCATCTAACAACCACCGATCTTCGCATATATATATATATATATATATATATATATATATATATATATATATATATATATATATATAATATATATATATATATATATATTCCTAGAATATTTTATGCAGATACCTTCTTCCATATAAGAAGGAAATAAACTCACACCAAGATTCCTAAATAGTAGGAAACCTTGGTAGCTTTATAAAAAGAATTTTTGTTTTAATAAATATTATAAAATATTTGACAAAATATCTTAGCAGTATATTTATTGGGGTTGAGTTAGTCGCTGAAAATAAACAACAAAATTCGTGGTTGGAGTCAGTTACTCAAGACGACCGTTGAAGTTGGCCATCAAATGTGATTGTTATTGAAATTAATCATTAGAAGTGGTCTTTGTAGTTCTTGGTTGCCTAAGGTGAATATTGGTATTGATTGTTAAATGTGGTTGTCACTTTTTATTGAAGTTGATTATCAAAGATGATTTTCGTTGAAGTTTATAGTATAGGTAGTGTTGTTGGAGCCCAAAGTTGAAGGTGGTTGTTGAAGTTGATTATCAAAGGTGATATTTTTCGAAGGTTGTAGCCAATGGTGCTTGTTGGAGGAAGAAGTCATGTAACACCCCAAAATTTTGAGGTATTTATTCTTAATCAAATTATCTTATATATTAAAGATTTTAAGTTTTGGGTTTATTATACGTTACCTACCTTTGTGTGGAAGAGAAATAGATTTGATGGAAAAGAAAAGAAGTAAAAAAAAATAAAAAATAAAGTAATAATAATTTAATATTATTATTATATTTATATTCTTATTATTTAAAATTTTCTTTCTTCTTCTCTATTCTCGTGCATTTCTTCTTCCTCGCCATTCTTCTTCTTCCTCATGCCCTACCCACCACCCACATTCCAACCCCACCGCCGGCCACCTTCATTTTCTCCCTTCTTCTTTTTCCATTCACTTGCAGACATCGACAACTCAAGCATCGTGTCCCGAGCCGCCTGCATCACGTGTCGCTCGTGTCCCGCCTTTGCTTTTCATTGAAGTCGAAACCCAGCCGCCGCGTCCTTTGTTCGCGCCTGTCTCCGTCCGTCGCCGCCTAACACTAGCTGATTTGGTTCCATCCATTGAAGCCCAGTTGCAGCTCTGCATCGTTGGTGTCGGAGTTGAGCACGCGTTCTGTCGTCGTCCGTAAAGCGTCGCTGCACGACTCTCCGCTTTCTAGCTGCGAGATCGACGTCCACATCCATTTTCGTTCATATCTATTTTGCACACACCGATTCCATCTATCCGCGCTGCGCTGTCTTGTTGTAAGTTTATTGATAATAAGAAATTATGGGTTTTTTAATGTTGTTTCTTAACTACCATAAGCATTAAGGCTGGATTAATTGATTGGGTGTTGTTTAATTTGAAGGTGATTTTTGGAGAGGTTGTGCGTAAATTCTTGAGTTTCACATCAAGCTTCATTGGAAGTTTATGCTTCATTCAACTTGGGTAAGTTGTGAATTTCATGTTGGCCGGGTTGATTTTAAGTGGACGTTATTGTTGGAGAAAATGTTGAGTTCTTATCTTGGTGTCTAGGTTTGTTTTGTTGAATTCAGTTCGATCAAGAACTCAAAGTAAGAGTTCCTACTACTGGACTCAATAATGAAATTGAGATGTATTGACGGTATGGATTCCAGTGAACTCACTGATATCATAAAATTAGTCATGATGACTGAACTGAGGACATTGAATTGATTAAATTGTGGGTTATTAATTGTTACGTTAATGCATAGGTAGTGTACTGTACGTTGAATTGACTGAACTAGATTGAATTGACTGAAATGAAGTGAGCGACGCTTATATATAAGTTTAATTGTTTGAGAAACCGTTTTGATAATGTTTGATTACATACTGGATTGGATAATTTGACTGTATATGTGTTGAACTGAAAGAATGACATGATGGTAGTTTATATTGTAAATTGATTCGACCGTTCTAAATGTTAGGATGGACTGAGGGGGAAATGTTAGCTTTATCTATAGGGTAGTGTGCCTTGCAGATGTCCCATGGGATCACCACCCGTTGTGCATCTTTTGGAGCACAAGACTGATAGGTGCATCTTTTGGAGCACAAGACTGATATGTGCATTTTTTGGAGCACAAGACTGATAGGTGCATCCTTTAGGAGCACAAGACTGATAGGTGCATCCTTTAGGAGCACTAAACTGATCGATGCATCCTTTAGGAGCATTAGACTGATAGGTCCATCCTTTAGAAGCACTAGACTGATAGGTGCATCATTCGGGAGTGCTAGACTTATAAGTGCATCCTTCCGGAGTACTAGATATGTGCATCCTTTAGGAGCATTAGATTGATATGTGCATCCTACGGGATCACAAGACTATTATGATGTAGGGTACCTCACAATAGTAAGCTAATAATTTTACTCTTAGCAGGACCAGTAGTGGGTCTTTTACTGACTATATTTATACTCACCCTTTCATGTCTAATTTTTCAGGCAAATGTAATACAAGAGGCAGACCGACGAGGGACCAGAAGGAGACGTGACTGTCATAGGGGGATTTTCTTCAAAATTGCTTCCGCTTACAGTCTTTTATTTGTTTTACTTTAGTATTTATGACTGAAATGGGTTTCATGTTTAGAACGACTATTTATTTCTTAATTTTATAAACTATACTTTTGAACCTTAAGTTTTGTTTGAAATAGGGCCCGAATAAAATTCTTCGATGTTTATTTATTTTAACAGATTTTATAAACTCTTATGTTTAAAAGAAGTGTCTTTGAGCAATGACCTCAATTTAGATAGAAAAGTTGGATCGTTATAAGTCAGTTGCACTAAAGTGATCTTGGAGTTAGTCACAAGATTTTATTGTTGGAACTTAGAATTTATCACATGAAGGTGCTTGTCGGAGTTGATTTTCATCAGAAAGTTTGTTATTGGAGGTGGTTATCGAAGTCCAAAATTGGTCGTAAAATTTGTCACGCAAATGTGGTCATTATAGTTGGTCGTCGGAGGTGGCTAGCAGACTTGAATGTGTGAAAGTGGTTGTCGAAGTTGGTTCTTGAAGTGTAGCAATGGTAATCATCAATGGTGTGGTTGATTGGTGAACATGCATTAGAAACCGACTTTGGCCTTTAAAGTCGGTTTTCAACTAACATTTTTGGTACCGTTATTGAAGCTCTTTAATGTCAGCTGAGTTTTGTTTTTGGTTTAAAACCGACATTAAAGCCTTCTTTTATGGTCCATTTTTACAATTTCTTTTATTTAATTGTTGCATTATTGTCTATTTTTTTTATAAACCAACATTGGGTCCGTGTAGATAAATATTTTTTTCTCATGCCAACAAATCAATAAAATTAATATTATTTTAGAAACTATAATATTTGTCTTTTACGTTTGTATACACATTCTGACCAGCTTTGTGTCGAAAGCTTCCTTTTCATCAAGTCACATCAATCCAACTACTACTTTTGTCTTCTAGCAACTTCTTGCGCTATGATTTGGTCTTCTCGCCTTATTTCTGTTCGAATTCCTAATCTAGCGTTTAGACACTAAAAACGGGATAAAGTAGGCATGAAGCTTATGTAAAGTGTATTTCTAAATATTAATTTATTTACAACATAAGTTACGCGTTTTGACACAATTATCATGCATTTCAATCTCATTATTATTCTATCTAAAATGCCATAATAACTTGTATTTCTACGAGTTATAACTTACAATCGAAAATCTTTTTTTTTTATCTCATGTACGATGATGTCTTGGCAAGAAATTTATGACTCATGTATGAATTTTTCCCACGATGTAGCCTAATAGAGTCAAGACATATTTAGTACATTAAAAATTTTGAGTAGATTTGGCATGAAGATTGTACATCAAGACATACCCATGTCGATAAAGGTAATAAAAGAGAACTTAGGACTATAGTCTCTTCAATTTTTAAAATTTTGGTTGAGGAAAACAATAGGTATCTTATAGCCATTGTCAATAATCTATAGTAATATTGTCATATTTAGTACTTTATCTTTTACAATTTGACATAAATGATCCTAAAGTTAATCTATTCCATGTAAATTTGAAGTAATTATACTCAGAACTAGTCAAGGAATATAAGTAAAAGAGGTGGAGAAGACAGCACATTGAAACTATATCAATCGGGTTGATTCCGTAGTATACAAGGATTAGAAATAGAGTTACTAAGGAGAAAAAAGGGTAAAACTTATGGAAGATGTTGTTTGTGAAGAAAGGTTGCGGAAGCGACATCGGCTAGAGCAAAGCGGGCGGAGAAGGATCGGGAAAGATTGTCAAGTTCTTCTCCGGCGGTGCCTTGATCGAAATTCTGAGAATAAGAGAAGGGATCATAAGGAATCAACTTGGGGCCTGACGAATAAAACGTGGTTGTATTAGACGACTCTAAAATCTTCCTCTTTTCTCTTCTTAATTTCCTCCATAAAACCTTCCACATATTTGGCTGTTGCTTATTTTCTCCTCTCCAACCTCCCAATCTGATCGTTGTTCTCCCTTGCTTCCTCATAATTTTCATCACTTTGGAGATCTTTTTGATTTGGGTATTTGATTTCTCATAAATAAATATATTTATATCTACAAAAGTCCGGATTCTGTGGATCAGTCAAATTTGTGTTGTAATGCATCAGCCATGTGAATGTTGTAGCCCCATGTGACACCCTAATATTTTCTAATTAATCTCAATGCTCTACTTTAGTTTCACTTCACCTTTATTTGGTTTTCTTTGTTATATATATATATGTATTTCGTATTATATACAATCTCTTTTTTCTGTTTGACTTTGTTAATTTGGTGTTTGGTTCGGATTTTTATGTGTATTAATTAGATAGAAACATATATATTTGCATTACAAAAATAAGAGAGATTTGAAACAAGGGAAATAGTTAATCTCATAATAGTTTAGATTTTAATAGTATGGAGTTGAGATATAAACTATTTTAATTTGAAAACAAGATAACAAAGAATGTAGCAAAATGGAAAATGGTAAATGGTAAATGGTAAATGGTAAATGATAAAAGAAATGGTAGCCAACATTAAATAAAAAGCAGTAAATGAAAGTTCTGAAATAACTAACTGAAGATAACCAAAGAGTATTCAGGGTAGGATAAGGGGTCATTATTACATAGTGAGTGGTCTAATCATCCCCTTACATGAAGACATCTCTACATTAGGGTAGTATGGTGATTGTAATACACACTCTTATTTATAATAAAAGAATGACGTGAGATTGGATGTACATAAAAGAAAAAAGGAAAAAAAAGATATGATTTGTGTGTTAACAAGGAGAATGGCAACAACGGCTGTGTATTTGTTGGACAGAATATATTATATAACACAATCATCAAATTTGGAGGCAAATAGTTTAGGTTTTTGCTATGCATTTAGTCAAACTCTAATGATTTAAATCTATTTAATGTCAGTTTTATATATCAATAGTTTATTATTGAATCTGTTTTAGATTAGTTTAAATATGGAGCAGCTGCCGGTAATGATTGAATTCAAATAATGATAATTGGAGGAATCGTTTTGATTTGTTTGGATAACTGGAGGAATCGTTTTGATTTGTTTGGAGTACTAACTATTTTCAAGGATATGTAGGGTTGGAGAACAGATCCAACCTCGAATCTTAAGATATTACAAGTTTGTAGGACAGTCTTTTAACTTTTAAGGTAAGTGGGCTCAAGACGTGGTAAAACTCAATTTACCATACCAATAACAAATTTTCTACTCTTTATAGGTAACTACTCATTTATTTTCTAAAATTTTAGTATTATGTTTAGTAGTATGTTTAAAATTTAAAAATTATAGTGTATGTTCATGAATTTTTAATTTTGTTTAAACTAAATTAAGCACCTATGTTTTAGTTGAATATTTATTTTTTAATTAAATATTTATTTAGGTTAATTTTCATACATATATCCAATCCACGTATCAAAATGAAAGATCTCATTAAGCTTGCCACTTTTTTTAAATATTTCAACCTTATTTAATTTTCAATCTTTAAGTGTCGAAATAGATCCATCGAAAAAACTTTTACAAACCTTTAAAAATTAATAATTCTCAAAAGTTTATCAACATTTTAAAATTAGTAACTCTAGTAATCGTCAAACGTGTTACTAACCTTTGAAGGTTAATAATTTTCAAATATCACCGGATTTAATAACCTTTGAAGTTAATACTTTCAAAGGTCACACATGATAATAGTTAAATTAAATATTAATTATCAAAATGTTTTTTTTAATGGTTTTTCATAAGTGTTTTTTCAACAAATGTATAAACCCTTCCAAAATTCTCTCTCAAAACCTTTCAACACATTTATACAAATCTCAAACGTTTTTACTAATTCATCTACCTAATGGTGAAACGACATCAAAATTACAATATCAAATTGTTCTATTACATTAAACTACGACACTCGATCAACTAGCAACATGTTTGCGCATTTTTGCCATCATAATTTTAGAATCTATCCTCAAAACGGTTTTCTAATTCGTTAATTCTATCTTTGAGTGTTTGTACTTCAAATTTTCTTTGTCGTTCAGATTCGTGAAGATGTTTTTCAGACTCATTAAGGTGACGTTCATGATCGTGCACCTTAGACGATGATCCAAACAACTCAGAAGGGATAACATCTACCCCATAATTGATGGGATAAACACCTTCACCTTGGATCAATTATCCCACTCTTGTGTGAACCTGATAGAATACTACTAAACAACAACAATAATAATAATCAAAGTATATGGACACAACGAATTTAACGTGGAAAACCTCCCTCAACGTGATGAGTAAAAAACCACGGACCGAAGTCAAAATCTCCACTATAATCTTTAATGGGTACAACAAAGTTCTCCCTAGTTACAACTAGAGGCAAGTATCTCGAAGTAACAATCCCGGCAACAAACAACAATGACAATGAAATAAAAAAGGAAAAATCCCACAATATGTGGTAGCCAACTATCAACTAGAATCTAACTGTAGATAGCTTCAAAAAAAAATCTCCACCGTCCAGAATGAAGAACCTCATGCCAAGAATACACGATCAAAATTTCAGCTTGATCGGACCACAAATCGATCTCCAAAAGGTTGAAATACGAACCACACAAAGGTTTTATTTTTTCTTTCTATTCCACTGTCTTGCCGTCACTTCTTTTTCTTTTTCACTATGTCCATTAGTTAATTTCATAATAAAATTAACCTAATGGGCTGGGCTTCAAATGAAATAAGCCCAACAAATCTCCCCTTATTTCACTTTGAGAATGAATTTGTCATTCCCACCGTGGAACGACAAAACTCAAGCTTCGATATTGGTAGATTCTTTGTCAACATATCAGATCCATTATGATCAGTGTGTATCTTCTCAAGCTCAAACAATTCATCATTTAAAGCATCTCTAAGCCAGTGATATCTCACATCAATATGCTTTGTTCTGGAATGAAATGAAGCATTCTTACCAAGGTGAATAGCACTCTGATTGTCACAGTATATCACATATCGTTGTTGCTTGAAGCCAAGCTCTTGTACAAAGCGCTTCATCCACAACATCTCTTTACATGCTTCTGCTGTTGCAATATACTTTGCTTTAGTTGTAGAAAGGGCAACACATTTCTGCAACCTTGACTGTCAGGACACTGCACCACCTGCAAATGTCATCAAGTAACCAGAAGTAGACCTTCTGCTGTCTAAGTCCCTTGCCATATCTAAATCAGTATACCCAGCAAGTATTGGCTTTCCATCCCCAAATGTGAGCTTCAAACTGGAAGTACCTCTCAAATATCTCATGATGCACTTGACTGCCTCCCAATGTTGTTTTCCTGGATTGGACATAAAACGACTAACAACTCCAACAGCATGAGCAATATTAGATCTAGTACATACCATGGCATACATTAGGCTTCCAACTGCTGAAGCATACGGGACCTTACTCATATCCTCCTTCTCTTTATCTGTAGAAGGGCTCTGTTTACTGATAAGTTTGAAGTGAATGGGTAAAGGAGAACTAACTGATTTTGCTTGACTCATCTTGAAACGTTCAAGTACTTTCTCTATGTATTGCTCCTGTGACATGTATAACTTCTTGGATGCTCTGTCTCGAACTATTCGAATTCGAAGAACTTTCTTTGTTGGCCCCAACTCCTTCATGGCAAAGGATTTGCTCAACTGTTTCTTCAAGTTATCAATTCTCGAAAACTTCCTACCAACAATCAAAATATCATCAACATAGAGTAATAATATAACAAAATCATCATCATAAAATTTTTGGACAAAAACACAATGATCAGAAGTAGGTTTTCTATAGCCTTGCTCCCCAATAACTGATTCAAACTTTTTGTACCACTGTCTCGGTGCCTGTTTCAATCCATAGAGACTTTTCTTCAATTTACACACCAGATGCTCTTTTCCTTTCTGCTCAAAACCCTCTGGTTGTTCCATATAGATTTCTTTGTCTAAATCCCCATGAAGAAAAGCAGTTTTAACATCCATCTTCTCAACCTCTAAGTCAAGACTGGCTGCCAAACCCTAAACAACACGTATGGAGGACATCTTGACAACTGGAGCAAAAATTTCATCAAAGTCGATACCTTTCTTCTGACTGAACCCTTTGACAACCAATCTTGCTTTGTAACATGGCTTTGAGGTATGTTCTTCATGTTTAATTCTGTAAACCCACTTATTTTTCAGTGCAGTTTTTCCTTTAGGCAACTTAACAAGCTCAAAGGTGTGGTTTTTGCATGTAAAGACTCCATCTCATCTTTCATTGCATCGTTCAACTAATTTTTGTGCTCATCCTCTATAGCCTCTTCATAACTCTCAGGTTCTCCCCCGTCAGTCAATAGCAAATATTCATTAAGTGAATATCTTGTTGACGGACGTCGATCTCTGATAGATCTCCTGAGCGAAACATCTTTAGGAACAATTGTTTCAGCTAACTATTCTTGAACATTATCCTCTGTCCCAACATGCTCAGAACTCTCATCTGTATCAAAAAACTGTTCATTTTGAACCTCATCTTCTATCTGTGTAGAAAGCTGTGTCAAAGAGGTTGAACTCAATTCAATCAGATTATCACTATGCTTAGACTCTTGTTCACCTATTTTCTCAATGTTTGCTATTGTTTGGTCTTCAACAAATACAACATCTCGACTTCTTATAAGCTTTTTCTTAGTTGGATCATATAATCTATAACCAAACTCATCTTGACTATAACCAAGAAACACACATGCTTTGGTTTTTGCATCAAGCTTTGGTCTCTCATCTTTAGATACATGAACAAAAGCTTTACAACCAAAGACACGTAGGTGACTGTAAGATATATCCTTACCTAACCATATTCTGTTTGGAACTTTTGATCCCAAAGGAACACATGGTGTGAGATTCAAAACATGTACAATTGTATTTAAAGCTTCACCCCAAAATGACTGTGGCAACTGTGATTCAGATAATAAGCATCTCACTCTCTCAACCAATGTTCTGTTCAATCTTTCAGCTATTCCATTTAACTGCGGGGTCTTAGGAGGTGTCTTTTGATGTTGAATGCCATGATTTCTACAATATTCATCAAAAGGTCCACAATACTCACCTCCATTATCAGTTCTAACACACTTGAGCTTTTCACCAGTTTCTTTTTCAACAACGGCATGAAACTGTTTAAAAGTTTGCAACACTTGATCTTTAGTCTTCAAGGTGTAAACCCATATTTTCCTTGAATGATCATCAGTAAATGTCACAAAATACAAAGCACCCCCAAGAGACTTTGTTTTCATGGGGCCACACACATCAGAATGTACCAACTCTAGTATTTTTGGCTTCCTTGAATATTGAGATGATTTAAAGGTAACTCTCGTCTACTTTCCTGCCAAACAATGAGGACACCGTTTTAGAGGTGTACTCTTTAAATTAGGAAGATGATTTTTCTTGGTTAAAATCTTTAAACCCTTCTCACTTATATGGCTAAGTCTCTTATGCCAAAGCTCAACATTTGCTTCATCATTCACCATATTTATATCAGACTCCATGATTTTTGCATCCATGTAGTACAGTGAAGAAAATTTTTGTGCCTTTGCTATAACCATTGAACCTTTAGTAAGCTTCCATATGCCATTGTCGAAGGTACTGCAGAAACCTTCATCATCAAGCTTACATGTGGAAATCAAGTTCATGCGAATATCAGGAATATGTTTCACATTTTTCAAAATCAGCCTAAAACCATTTTTGTTCTTCAAGTGTACATCAACGATGCCAACTGTATTTGTTGATCTGTCATTACCCATCCTAACACTGCCAAAATCACCAGGAGTATAGGATGCAAATCCCTCTTCAAAGTAGCATGAACTGATGCACCACTATCAATCACCCAAATGCTATGTTGTGTGGCAAGATTTACAACATCACCATCAGACAAGATGTAAAAATCTTAAGTGGCTACAATGATTGTATCAGCATCACTATCATCATCATTCTTCTTTTCCTTGCCCTTATGATTTTTACTGTCTCTTTTCAATTTTCAATAATACTTCTTTATATGCTTTTCATGGCAATAGTGACACTCAACATTGGCAAACCGGTCACTTCTACTTTTGCTTATGTTATTACCTCTTGGACTCTTACTTTTACTCCTCCCCCTCTTTTCAGTAACCAGAACATCTGACTGTGAAGAAGAACTTTGAGACTTTCTTCTCATCTCCTCGTTCAACACACTACTTTTTACTAGGTCCATACTTAGTACACCATTTGGGGCTGAGTTCGATAAGGAAGTTCTAAATATTTTCCACGAGTCCGGCAATGTACCAAGCACCGATAACTCATGTATCTCATCCTCAAACTTGATATTCATTCTAGATAACTGATTCAAAATACCTTGAAATGTATTCAAGTGATCTAACATAGGCGCTCCATCTTGATACTTTAACTCCATCATATGTTTAATCAGAAACATTTTATTATTTCCAGTTTTAGAGGCACATAGCGATTCAAGCTTATTCCACATAGTTCTCGCATGAGTTTCTTCACAAATATGGTTTAGAAAGTTATCTTCTACCCATAGCCTCATAAACCCACACACTTTCCTATGACATAATTCCCATTCTTTATCAGTTTTGTCGTCAGGCTTCTCATCAGAAAAAACAGAAAGGTGCAAGTTATTTACATACAATATGTCTTCCATTTTTCTTTTCCATACTTGATAATTTGACCCATTAAGGGTAACCATCTTAGCTGAGCTAGTATCCATATTCAACACAAGGCAATTCCAATTAAATTCTAATTAATTAACCAACGCTCTGATACCACTTTGATGGGATAAACACCTTCACCTTGGATCAATTATCCCACTCTTGTGTGAACATGATAGAATACTACTCAACAACAACAATAATAATCAAAGTATATGGACACAACAAATTTAACGTGGAAAAACCCCCTCAACGTAAGGAGTAAAAAATCACGGATCAAAGTCAAAATCTCCACTATAATCTTTAATGGATACAACAAAGTTCTCCCTAGTCACAACTAGAGACAAGTATCTCGAGAATAACAATCCTGACAACAAACAACAATGACAATGAAAGAAAAAAGGAAAAATCTCACAATATGTGGTAGCCAACTATCAACTAGAATCTAACTGTAGATAGATTCAAACAAAATCTCCACCGTCCAGAATGAAAAACCTCGTGCCAAGAATACACAAGTCAAAATCTCAGCTTGATCGAACCACAAATCGATCTCCAAAAGGCTGAAATACGAACCACGCAAAGATTTTATTTTTCTTTCTGTTCAACTATCTTGCCGTCACTTCTTTTTCTTTTTCATTGTGAAATAAAATTAACCTAATGGGCTGGGCTTCAAATGAAATAAGCCCAACAATAACCATAAACACGTCCATGTTTCTCCGGTCCACACTCAAAGGTACAGAATGATAACTTTTTGCAACACCCCAAAGAGTGTGGAAAGATCGATTAAGTGAAACTAAAAGGTAATAAACACAAAAATACTGCAGTTTAAACATGACCAGAGATTATGCAAAATTCCTAGTACATTGATTAAGAAAGATAATGAGGCATGATTCAGTTAGTCAAAGATGCACTATATTAGCAACAGTTGTTATCAAATACATATTTGTTGAGATATTATTTGGAGGGAAAATTTTACAAGAAGCATAAGTAATTTTCATGACTGAATAATTTTCTTCAGTAAGATTCATAACATGTGGAATGGAATAGCGATTAGGAGAGTTTCATTGATATATTGAAATGGAATAGCGATTAAGAGACAACAAGACAACAAAAACCCAACCCAAAGATGCCAGAATATGGATACAAAAGTGACTAACCCGAATCTGGACTGGAAACTAAAATTGAAAATTGAAAACGAAACCTAACAAGCAGACAACCACTACCAAATACAACCACAGGAATAGCAATAGAAACACAAACAATACATCAAAACAACATTTCATCTCCAAGGCCAGAGAGGATTCATGATCTAAACTTCAAGGATCCAAATGTCTTGCCGAAAAATGGCAAAACCAAATCACAATCTTTAACAAGGGATCTGAAATGAACTGGGAATAAATGCATTGCATGAGAAAGATTTGAAGAAATGGGAGGGTGATTAAGTGTATGGATGATCCTAACCTATTTAAGTTGTCAAAATAACAAAGTCCCCCATTCGTTTTGGGTCCGTTTTCTTCTCATGGTGATATTGTTTTTTAAATTATTCACCCCATTCAATCCCAAAACTTCCCAATTCGTTCTCGCATCCCATCCCAAAGCCCTTAAACCTCTAATTACAATTGAGCTTCTCAAGACCTTCATTTTTCATCTAACCAAATTCTTGTTGCTATTTATTATGTTATTTATTATCCTATGATAAAAAGTAGATATAGTTATGGAAGGTTTTTTCAACCCCTTCCACAAAATGTATATCTTTTCTAAAGAACTTTATTAATCTTTAATAAATGTATTTTTTTTTCAAAGGTTATTAATAATCCGATAAAAAGTAGATATTGTCGAAAGTTTTTTCAACACCTTCGATAAAATGTATATCTTTTACAAAAATTTTATTATTATTCCATAAAAAAAACATGTATTTCTCAAAGGTTTTTCTTAAACTCCGATAAATGTATATCTTTCTTGAAGGTTTTTATTAGCCTTCGATAAAAAATGGTTGAAATAGCACTACTTTCTTGTAGTGGATCTTCTGCCATTTTTCTTTATTTTTTTTTTAAAATTGTTATTTGGTTTAAGTTCATATATCAAATATAAAATATCAATATTTTTTTTTCAAACGGTTGGTTGTTCAATGTTCAAAATTGTCTACCAACTATAAATGATCTTGAAAGAAAAAAAACCGTCATTTAGATTTGGCTATCTAAAATCTAAATGATTGTATACTCAACTCTAAACGATTGTATACTCAACTCTAAACGATTGTGTACTCAAGAATCTTTAAAAAATATGGTTTAAATATGGCCAAATTTAAATGATCAAATCTAACTAACCAAATATAAAGGAATCTGTAGCAAATCTAAACGAATGTGTATTAAAAAATCTTGAAAAAATAGTAGTCAAATCTAAATAATCAAATCTAAATGATCACAAAGGAAATAATAGTCAGTTATAAACTATCGTTTACAAAATATATTACAGATGACAATTAATTGCATTTTTTTTTTTTTTTGTATTTTCCATTGTTGGCCTGTGAGCTTTTTTCGTTTTCAAAAGGGTAATTGTAATTTATGGTCATTTGAGGAATAATAATTAAGGATATAGCAACATTTTTAAAAATTGCAAATATAGCAAACTATCGCTGATAAACTCGTATGATCTATTATTGATAAATCAATATTTACAACATGGTTTATCGATGATAGACTTGTGTCATTGATAGAATTTGACAAATTTTGCTATATTTACAAAAAATTTAAAATGTTGTTATATGCTTAATTATTTTGAATCTAATCGCTAAATTTGCAACTATCCCTTTTCAAAATTAGTTTATAGGGTGTAAATATTTTGCGGTTTTGTTATATTTTTTAAAAGACCTCCTTTATTTATTTAATTTTTAATTAGATGTTTATTTATTCAACGTTTAAACAGTTTTGTTATTCAAGTCAACCAATTTTTTGTTTTCTTCAACCAACTATTACAAATCAAGTTTTGACCAAACTATTACAAATCTATTTTTCAAACATTTGAGCGGTTACAAAATCAACTCCGATATAAGAACTCCTCCCTCTATGTTCTTTTTGTTTTCACCTCTCTTTGTTTTCATTCTCTTTTGCTCCTCTTTGTTTTTCAAGCACAATCCTCCGAAAGTGTTGGTATTCTAATTGACTCCTGTGCAATTTTGATTGTGTCGGTTGTTTTATCTTGGGGACGATGTGGCATCCATCTCCAAATTGCTTACACTCTGGACATAATCGCAAAATATATTAAAGGAAGTGTGATTTGTGACTATAGTTCTCTAATCATGATTAAACCTGCCAAGCTTGTTAGTTTGGTTAAGCCAATTTGCCATGCACCTCACGACAACCCTCCGATCAATGCTCCCATGAATGAACACCTCTCTTCCTCCACTCTGATTGGAGATTGATGGTTGTGATTCAAATATATCAGCTGACCCAGAAATTTGTTAAGCCATATAATCAATTATTTTGTCACGTTACACAATCATTCAAGTGAAGGAATCAGACAACGCGTAGTGAAGAAAGGCAACATGGTACAACAAGATAACCCGAGAAGAGAAGGTGACAACGAACACTTAACCAATTATCAGGTTTTACGAGCTAGCTGAGGAGGAGACTGATTAGTTAGCTAAACATGGATTAAGTTTAAGTTAAGCATGGTTTAAGAAGGATACTAAACTAACACATGTAACACACTAAGTAGAAGTTATCATGATTAGGGAAAGTGTAATGCTGACAAACCTGATTTGAGGATAGTATAAATAGTTTTGAAGTAGGATTAATTTAAGTATTTAGGTAAGAGAAAGTTCTATCAGAAGTGTAAAAGATGAAGCTTCGTTGTAGGGTGAAGCGATGAGGGAGAAGAGGCTCTAGGCGATAAGAAGAAGAGAATGGGAAAAAGAAAAACTTAGCTAAGTGAGTGACCCTTTAGAAGAAAAGTGAGCCTTTGAAAAAAATAATTACCATTGGAGTCATGTTGTTATGTTGCTATATTATTAGATATGCTCATGCTATAATCTCATAATAGAACATGACCATTTTGAATTATGTTTACGTTTGTGAAGTTGTATTGTTGTGATGCTTGTATGTATACAAAATCATTAGTTTTATTCTTGATCAAAACTAGCTATTATGTGCACATAAGATTAGAGGCTGCCATGCTTTGAGTGATCCACTTAGTAGAAGGATTGTTAAACGTGTTAACTGATTCGTGTTCAAGTGAATCGTCGGAGTAACAAATATTAAATGTGATGAATACGGTAGACACGCACAACATAAATCAGATCAATTTTACCCTAATTGCATCTAATCCTATTAGAAATTAACATGCCTAAAACTTCCTAATTAAGCTAAATTAGGGTTTGACTGAAAATTGCCTTTGTATCTTCCATTAGCTTGAAATCTCCACATGTCACACCCCCTCCCAGATCACCTGCTCTAAATCTCGAAGGTGGCGTGATGTCAATTTAAATCATTCACCTTTGAAACAACTTCATCTAACCCTTAACTTGAAAACGTAAAACGTTTGCAAGCAGAAGTTTTTAAATTTAGAAATAACTTAAAACTATTGTGTGACCCATTTAGAAATGACTTTTATAAATATAAGTAAAGTATATAACACATGGAAATATAAATTTTTATAAATAATAATGATATTTTTACTAAATCATTTCCTTTCATGACTAGAAATGGATTTGACCTAGCAGTAGTAAGTTCAGCCTAGGGAGATTCACAATTTGTACCTGGAAAGAGGGAAAACATTTTGAAAGAATAAGTCAAAAGACTTAGGGTGTGATTGGATTGATTTTTGAAGTGTTTAATTTTTAAAATAATTCATTTTAAGATAAATTGAAGTGTTTGGCATTGGTTGAAAATAACTTTTTTAAAAATGAGATTATGAAATAAATCATTTTGGAGAAAACACATGCAACCAAAATTTAGAACAAAATATTTATTCGGTGTTTAAGGAAGAATTCTTCCCAAATATCTATTTTTTCTATTCCTTTTTCCTATCTATTTTTCACTCTATCGTTCTTTTTTGTTTTTTTTTTTAATTACTTTGAATATTTTTTCAATGTGTGTTCATATACATTTAAATATAGGGATTTGTAAATGTTCCTCTCTCGGCCAAATCTACTTCGCCTTAAAATCTGTGAAAAAAATCATTAGGACGTCAATAAACAACATGATCATTCAGTTCATGAAATAAAGATGAATGAGAAATGTGATCGAGTTGCACACCTTATTGTCTAGTTGATATTATATTGTCTTGAAAAAATTATTATTCTTATTTATATTTTGTTGTTGTTGGAAATCAATTATTTTTTTTTTTATAGTTATGTATTTGCATTTCAAGATATGTGTGCTTCTAAAGTCGAATTGTCTAAAAAAATTTAATAAAAAAAATAAAATGAATGTTGCGTTTCAAGTAACTAAAAAATTAGTAATTTCAAGATAACTTGCGATTAATTTTAAAATATATTTCTTAAAGAATGATTGAAAATGTGTGTAGTTTTTTATGGAATTAGTTCATAATCTTTAATAGTCTTTTATGGTAATTTTACTTAAGTATAAACATTGTTAGTATCGGACAAACCAAACACAATTTTGCATATTATAAAGAAATCAAACCAAACATGTAAGCGTAAACTCATTTTCTAAAAAAGGTTTTTTAAAAAATGTATTCTTAAAGAAAACATTTTGTTTCATAAACAATTCAAACACACCCTTAGTGAGCAACAATTTTATAAAACAAGTTTTCATAAACAGTTTAACATAAAACTGAAGCTTAAATAACATTTATCAATAAATAATCGTTTCATAACATGATACTTGAAACAATGAACTTTTGCATAGCTTTTGGAAGAAATGATCCATAGCCACAAACAGTATTAAACCTCTTCGTCCTAAGACGGAAAAGTCAATAGGAAACAACTTTCACTGTAATCCTCATCCTTTTAAGGTATAAAGACATACCCTTCTTGATGGCCCATAGCTAAAAATTGACTTGTCAACCCTACCATCAATATAGAGTTAACCATATGTATATAGTAGGTCTCGTGGAATATCTGGACTAGGATAAAACATATTGAAGATTCTGAAACATTTCCTTTTGCTTTCATATTTCATCAATAAATCATTCAAACATAGCATAGATTGAGAAATCAGTTCAATAATCATTTATCATAAAACATGTCTCTGAACAATAACTTGAAAATCATTATTCATAAATAACTTTTAAATCAATGTGTCACTCACAGTACTTGAGTTGATCTTTAGTCAAAATTTCCTTCAGTCTCCTTGTTCTGAAAAATCCACATTAAACCTTTAATTAATTTCTTGATCATAAAAATATCCAAACTTTCCTTTAAATCCCCAAAAATAGCAAAACAACCCAAAATTGCCTTATGGCACCTAATAGCATGATGCCTAGGCTTGGGGCACACGCATGGCCAGTGCAGGCCTTGTCGTGTGCTAACCTCATTGAGGAGTACCGCGTGTTACGGGCGTACTTGTCTAGGTCGTTGTTTGCCTATGATTGTATGCTCAAATACCTCCAAACCATCTTGTCTTTATGTGTGTTGTACTTAGTCTAGTATAATGCTTTCCTTTATATGTCGCCGACATAGGGTGTGACATTTTGACATTTTCATATACAAGTCTGTCAAAGCTACAAATGTTCAAAATGTACTATATGGGAGACATAGTAGTTGAATCCCGACCAAGACTTGTTGCACTCTTTGCAATTAAAACTCTCTTTTCAATTGACAGTCTTTAATGCTTTCTTTTATGATGTTTTCAATGAATCTCTTTCTCTCTCATGTTTTATAAAACAATTTTTTCAAGAACGTGAAGGGAGACTTCATCATACCGCAAGTTTATTCGCAATTTTTGAATTTTGATCAACTAACTTGTTAACTGAGTAGAATAAGTGTCACACAATTGCCCGTCCGGTGTTTGAAAGATTGTTATTATGACAATTGATATCAGAGCCAAGTTGGCTTATTGACAGTTAAAACATAAACATGTACAAGCGTGGAGACAGTTCGACAAGCTCTGTTGCCCATATAGAGGAACATCTGTTTGAACTAGATAGCTTTCAGAAGACCATTATGGAAATGATAAACGACATGTCAGAGGATTTTTGAGTTTCCCTTGATATCGTTAGAAACAAAATTACAGACGTGAACATGAGGGTGAATCTCACGATTGCGAGCAATGGCAACCCAACTGGAAACTCCTACTAGAGAAGCAATCCCAATGAGAAAATTAAAGATTCCCGAACCCAAGCCATTTTGTGGGGCAAGGGATGCAAAAGCCTTAGATAAATTCATTTTTAATCTCGAGCAGTACTTCAAGGCCACAAATACAATAAAAAAAGAAGCCCAATTGGCATTGACGACTATGCATCTCTCTAAAGATGCCAAATTGTGGTGGAGATCCTGATATGTTGACATTCAGGAAAGGCGGCACAATAGACACAGAATGCTCTAAAGAAAGAACTCTACTGATGTTCTTCTCTGAGAATGTTAAAATTCTGGCTCAGCAGAAATTAAGCGAACTAAAGTGCACCAACATCATTCGCGAGTATGTGATACAGTTTGCGGTGCTGATGTTAGACATACATGATATGTCTGAGAAAGATAAAGTTTTTTATTTTGTCGAGGGTCTAAAGTCGTGGCCGAAGACCAAGTTATATGAATAGAGTGTCCAAGACTTCATGTCGACGTACGTAGAGGCTGAACAATTGTTTGATCTCTCCAACGACTCTCAAGATGTGAGACATCATCAAAAATTTCATTTGGAGCAAACATGAATAACTGCCCGAGTTCTCCCAAATTTGTGGGGGGAGACATATCTGGCAGAGACCACAAGCCTTTCCAACCAATTACAGAGAAAACCTGGTGAGGACCCAACAATCAAAACTCATCCAATCGTCCTCTTAGTTGCTTCATATGTACAGAACCACATCTGGCTAGAGAATGTCCGGACGCAATCGCCTTCATTGCCTTTCAGGCCTCGTTAGCCCCAAATTAGATGATAATTGGCAGGATAGAGAAAGGAGAAAATTCTAGAATGTGGGCCTTGAGATTCTTATCGTCTGTCCAGAAGAAGGTAGGGAAGACAAGTGGGCCGGTGGAAAAGGGTCTAATGTACATGGACACCTGGATCAACTAGAAACCAACTAAGAGCACTACGGTAGATTTCGATACAATCCATAATTTCATAACAGAGGCAGAAGCCAGACGACTAAGTTTTCAATGGGAGAAGGATAGAGAAAAGATGAAGGTCGTGAATTCTATTGCTTTAACCATTGTCAGACTAGTAAAACAAATGACGATAAAGTTGGAAGGATGGAACGACCCTATAGACTTTGTGGTTGTAAAGATGGATGGCTTCAATGTAGTATGGGAATAGAATTTCTACTTGAACATCATATTATACCAATTCCTTTACCCAAATGTCTAGTGATCATCGGACCTACCCCCACCGTTGTACAGATAGACATTCGCGAGCCTACTGGATTAAAAATGATTTCGATCATACAACTGAAGAAGGGCCTCGCTCGAGATGAACCAATGTTTATGGCCATCTCGCTCGAGTCGTTGAAAAACCTGAGGGAGACAGTCTCTAAAGATATTCTTATGTCTTAGAGAAGTACAGTGATGTGATGCCTGACAATTTGCCTAAATCTTTGCCACTGCGAAGAATAATTGATCATGAGATCAAAATGTGCCAGAACAAAACCGCCTGCGAAGAATGCCTATCGTATGGCACCATCAAAGTTAGCTAAACTTCAAAAACAGTTGGACAAGTTATTGAGTGCGAGATTTATTAGACCTGCAAAAGCTTTGTATAGGGCCCTAGTCCTTTTCCAGAAGAAGGACGGAAGTTTACGATTGTGTATCAACTACTGTGTCCTGAACAAGCTCACTATTCACAACAAATATCCACTTCCCATAACCACTAACTTGTTTGACCACCTATATATCTAAATATAACATGAGACCTATTATATACATGTGGTTAACTGCATGCATACTGATGGTACTGTAGAAAAACTTATTTTTAACTATGAACTATCAGGAAGGGTATATATTTATACCTTAAAAGTGGGGGATAACTTCTCATCGACTGTCCCATCTTCAGACGAAGGGGTAAATACTGCTCGTGGTTATGGAGGATTATCTTCGAAAATACAAAAGATTTCAATGTTTCTATTGATAAATATATTTAAGCTTCAGTTTTATACTAAAATATTTATGAAAACCTATTTTCTAAAATTGTTGCTCACTAAGTCTTTTGACTTACCATTTTAAAAACATTTTCCGACTTTTTAGGTATAGATTGTGGACCTTTGTGTGCTCAACATATTGTTTTCAGGCCAACTTAGTTTTTGTTATGTAAGGACATTGTTTTGTTTAAGTAGTATTGTGATTGTTCAAATATTTGTACCTTCATGTTTTGTTCATTTTCCATGATACACTTTATAAATATATCAAATGAGTCATAGTACATACGATTTTAAGTATTTCAAGTTAAAGACTTCCACTATTGATTGTTTCATGTTTCCATGTCATGTGTCAGTTGAGGTTGTTCCAGAGGTGAACGACTTCAGGTGACATCACGTCACGTCTCATGATAGCAAGCAGGTTGTGACATTAATATCTAAATCATCGCCATCACGCCTAGCAAGTCTATTATTTCCATGCCCTCTTAAACGCCTAGACTTTTCCTAAAAGATTATTTTCATGGTTTGGCTGCCATTGGTCGTCCAATGAATGCCATTTAGAGGTTATTTAGCGTCACTTTCGCCACACACCTGACCTCCAAATGCCTAACAGTCTTCTTCTTTTGGACACTTAGAAAACTTCCCAACTTTTCCTTCCTTGGTTTAAACCCTTAATACTTCTCCAAGAATTTTTCCTTTTAAATCTCATTTCCTCTTATCTTTGTCAAATCTTAACATATGAGACTCGTACCTAAGTTAAGAGATTAAAATTTGGCGAAGTGTTATGAACTAGGCGGTTGGGATAAAAGAAGGCATTTTTTGTTAGTTCGTTTGGACTTAATAGTTTTGTGTGTGTAGCTCGATTGGAATATGTCACTGATTTAGGTCATTGTGCATAATGTGCTTACCATAACTCTCTGTATAGCATGCTTCAATTCTAGGCAATGAGTCATGGGTCATAATCATAGCATGTAAGGTGTTCACTACGTGTCTCTTCATCGCGTGGTACATAAATCCTCGTTGAGTACAAGTTTTCCTACTGCTTGCCGAAGTGCAAGAAAAATAGTAGGTTTACCTAGTGATCCAAGGTCGAACACAGGGAATTGTTATGGACTTTAGTTCTAAGGTCCACTTATCGTTTAGGCGTTATGGCAATTAAGTTGAAAGAATATAATGCTAACTACAACCACAACTAGAGACTCATGAACAGAGAATAAATTATAGCAAGGTGGTGGATTGAAGGAACTAACTTGTATGCGAGAAAAAGGTGAAGGAAGGTCTACGCATTATTAGGTGGTTAAGTAGTGCAAGAGTCTTGATATGATATAACTGCATGATCAGCACATGATTAAGGCAGCCTTCTCTCAAAGTGTTTAGATGTCACACTTCCTCACCTTTTGAGATGCAAATAGTTGTGCATGATCAAGCAAACTATTGGTTCATGATGTATCTTGTGTGGTAAGCTCAATAGTTTTAGAAGTCCCAAGAGACATTATTTTTATGACGTTTACCCAAAGGGAAATAATAATTGGTTTAATTTTATTTTTGGGTTGGATTAGAAGTTTGGAGGGTTTCAACTGTCCAACAGAAGTGAAGTTCTTTTTGGTTTGTTTTGTAGATGGGTTTTTAAATAATAACAAATCTTATACTGGTATAGTATTCGAAGGAGATGTTGATTATGGCGGTGAAGAAGATGAAACGGAGGACACTGATGGTGTGAAAGTGGAACATCTACACATTTCAGATTATCAAGGTTTTTCACTAATATCTGATTCATTTACTATAGTGATGAAGCTACCAAGCAAGTGATTGATGTTTGATTCGTGACAAGACTTGTTGTAATTTAGTTATCTATGACAAAACATTGCATTTAGTTTCTTTGTAAAAATATATTACCAAGGTTTAGTTTCTATTTTACTTGTATTTATCCCTTTGGAAAAATTCGATAGATTTAGTGTACTTAGTTTCTTTGTAAAAATGTTATCTATGTTATTGTTATATATGAAAGTTCTTATTAATTTATATGTTTACTAGTTTTATGTTAAAATAGAATCATTGGATAATAGGAAAAAAAATATAATTGAATTACAATTTTTAAAAAAAAAAAATTTATAACATACTTGACGGTTTTAAAATGTCATAAACAAGTGCATCTTTGACGGTTTTTCAATGTCATAAACAATCAATTTCTTGACGGTTATTAAATGTCATGAATACTAATACTTTTGACGGATTTAAGTTGTCATAAACATTCACACTCTTGACGGTTTTTAACTGTCATGAACATTTGTATATTTGACGTTTATAAAACGTCAACGTTCAATATTCTTGACGTTTTTATCAACCGTCAAGAACTTTGGCTTTCTTGACACTGGCTTCAAGGACGGTTTTAAAACCGTCAAGAATAGTGATTCTTGACAGTTTAAAAACGTCAAGAGAGCCTATTTTTGTAGTAGTGAAGTAAAGAAAGTTCTAAAAAAATTCGTAAATATTTTGATGGGTCACGTGTAGAGATTAAGTTAAGCATGATTAAGTTAAATCTTAAGCCTATACGTGCACCACTGAAAGTAGAAGGTGACAAGTTGTTAAGAGTTTAAGCATGACTAAGCTTGTTTAAGGAGTAATATAAATAGTGGTTGAGGTCATACTATTAGTTATTATTGTTACTCTGCAAAATTCAAGAGAAAAGTTAAAGGGATGAGTTGCTGCCAAAGTGCCTACACGAGAAGAAGTGGAAGAGGAGCTTTTCGGGTCTAAGTCATCAAGTGTAGTAAGTGTTTTCTTCAAAGTATTTAAATGATTTCAGCTTTCTTATAAATTCTTTGATGGTTTGAAATGATGACTTCAGTATGAAAGTTTCTAAAAGAGATTTATATGTTTTAAAGTATGTTTTATGTGTTTCAAAGCATGACTTGTTATGAAATGGTGTTCAATACATTAGTGATTTCTTTAAATGAGCTAACTATTATGTGCACATAATGAGTCAATGCAACTATGGGTGAAAGGGGTCACATGGTGATTAGAAGTTGGTTAATACGTTGAAAGGAGCGTATTGAACATAATGAGTCAAGGCAACTGTGGGTGAAAGGGGTCGCATGGTGATTAGAAGTTGGTTAATACATTGAAAAGAGCTAGCGTATTGAACTTAGCGGCCTAAGCAACAAGGACGAATCTATATATTCTTGAATGCTATTGTTACAGTATTCTAAATGAGAAGTAATGAGACCTAGTGTAAGGAATGATTAGGGATCCTTAGTGAAAGGAATGGGGGATAACTAATGTGTGTTTATGAGTAATAAATGTTTATGCAAGATGAAGTTTTTACATGAAATGATAAGCTATTGTAAAAAAAATATATATGTGTTTAAGACGATTTGTTGTGTTTGACGAAATAGTGTTTATGAAAGATATTTTGCAAAAAGGATATTTCAAAAACCTCACTGAGTCTCTTAGGCTTACATTTTAAATTTTTATTTTTTCAATTTCCGAGCATTAAGGCCAAGTAAGGAAAAGTGAAGGGTTTACTAGACAAAAGGGTTGTCAAGGCATTTTAGCTTAAGTTTTAAATATTATGTTTTTGACCAAGTGTTGTAAAGCTTATTGTAACTGCTTAGCTAAAAGTTTAATAAAGTTTAAGTTTGGAATACTTCTTTGTGTTAAGTTTTCTAATCGACTCAAGCATAGTATTCTTGTTAAGTTTAAGAGGTTAGGCCTTTAAGCAAGACTTAAGGACCTCAAGATTGTTCATAATCACGACTAGGTCAAAATACCATTTTACCCTCGAGATTACATCTTGTTTCTTAAGTTCACTAATCCACTATTGAACAGTTAGTTTAAGGTCTAACCTACAAACCAAATCCCTCGCATGAGAGGATTCAAGACCTGGATTTAGTCCTTAAGGAAACAACATATCTACTCACATTATAATAGGTAAGAATAAATTTCGTCTTGCACCCTATGTTTTCAGCTATCTACCCAGTCTTACCCCTAAAATAATAGGCTTATTGGGCCAACATTGTTGAGCTACCTTTACCTATGCATATCTAAGGATAATCTCGTGTGAACAGAAATTCATAATTAAACAACATATCTACTCACATTATAAAAGGTTTTGTCCAAGTTTTTTTGTAAATTTGAAAAATGACGTGTGAATATAAAAAATATGAGTGAAAATGACTTAAATAGGCATGTTAAGTCGGCTTATGTAAAAGGCATGTGGTGCATCTAATACGATGTAAAAATCTGTAGTGTCGTAGTACTATGATTGGGTATTGGACTGGCAATACGACACTAATGAGAGTGTCATGGCACTGCAGAATTTTGATGCATTCTGTCTTTTGGCACAGATCTTCGACACGATATTGTTGGGGACGACACCATTTGTCAAATATTTACAAAAGCGCAACCTTATCTTCTTTTAGCTCATTTTCGCTTGTTTTAGCTCAAAATTGAGTCATTCTTGTTACATTGGACACTTTGGCTTCTCTTGATTATTATTTTCTATCAAACAAGATAATTAATGCATAAATGTTTTTATCTGGAGAGTTTTAACCTAGAAAACCTAGCTCATTTACGGAGTTATCACGTTGATTGTCGATGATATTGACTGGGGCCCATGCTCTTTTGGTTTTGAGAATGCTTAGCTTCAAATTCCATCTTTTCGACCTCTTGTTGAACATTTGTGGACCAATAACTCAAGAAGTGGATGATCTGATCATGGTTTGATGATGAAACTTCAAGCTTTAAAAAAATTCTTCATATGTGGAACCACACTCAACCGTGCAAAGCCTCTAAATTACCTTCACTTATCTCTCAACTTTGAGGGTTGAACAACATTGATAATATAGATCAACTTACAAAAAAGTGATTGCCTACTTGTCTTTTGTTGAGGGAATAAATTGAACTTTTAATAGCACAAAAGTACATCTAATGAAAGCAATGTTGCAAGCTTAAATGGCTCGTAGATTGGAAAAATTGTGAATTATGTGACTTCTACATAAAGCTCTTTACTGAGAAACGTGGTTCATGGTTCCTCCTTACTAATGTGAATTAAAGCCTTATTTCTACTACCAAGGCTACTAACCTTGAGCGTCCACCTTCTCAAGAAGATTTTTTCTCAATTGTCTCTTCTTTAGGAGCTAATGAGTCATCTGGTCCCGATGGTTTTACAACTAAAATTTTAAAAAAAAATTGGTCTACTATAAAAAAATGATATTATAAGTATGATCATTGATTGTTTTTAGAGTTATCAATGTTTTCCTTAATGAAACTTTTATATATATATATATATACACATTTCCCTCTCAAGAAATTGATCCAAAGTTGGTCTCTAATTAGGGGTCAATTAACCTTATTCTTTATACATATAATATTATTGTTCAAGTTTTATTAAACTACTTGAAGCACGTTCTTCCTTCCACCATTGCTTTGAATCAACTTGCTTTTGTTGAAAATAGACAAATTTTATATGCATCCCATATGGCAAATGAATTGGTTGATGATTTGGCTTCATAATAAGAAGAACGATGTGGTTATTAGGCTTGACCCTGAAAAGACTTTTGATACTGTTGATTGAGGTCTTTTAGATGTTATTCTTCCGGCTAAAGGTTTCATGATGGTTTGATGTTGGTGGAAGGTTTGGTTTTGAGCGCCAAATTTTCTATAATTATTAATGGTAGGTCACATGGTAAGATTATCTACACTTGTGATAGCACACAAGGAGATCCCTTATCTCCTTTCCTTTTTATCTTGATGGTTGACTTTTTAACTTATCTGTTGGACCGTAGACTATCTAAAGACCCTATTGCTATTCACCTAATTGGTGCTTCTAATTTTGTTTCATGTCGCTTGGAATCTACTTATGATACTGCTTTTCTTTATTGTTGGTCGTGTTGCACTTACTCACTTGTTTAAGGTCATTCATGTCTTTGAATAAACATTTGGATTGCCTATTAATCTGTCCAAGAGTGAGCTACTTGGAATAGACATTTCTGAGGATGATCTTGAACTGGATGATGGCTACTGTTTGGTGCAAAATGGGTCATTATTCTGCTTCTTATCTTGGTCTTCTGATCCCCTTGGTGGCAATTCTTATTTGATAACCTTCTGGGAACTTGTTATTGAGAGGATCCAACGTAAAATTCATAACTGGAAATATGCCTATTTCTCCAAGGGTGGAAAACATACTCTCATGCAAGCCACTCTTTCTAGCTTCCCTACATATTAACTATCTCTTTTTACGCTCCTGATGATGTTGTTAACTGCTTAGATAAATTGATTTGTGATTTTCTTTGGGAAGGATCTTGTGGTGAGAATGGTATGCACAATGTGATCTTGTGGTGAGAATGGTCTGCATAATGTGAATTGACCTACTACACAGCATTCTAAGCTTCTTGGTGGTCTTGGCATTGATAATTTCCATCATCGAAATTCTGCACTATTGGCCAAATGGATTTGGAAGTTTTTACATGAGCATGAACCTTTGTGGTGAAAACTCATTCTGGCTAAATATTACTCTCCTCCACGTGTATAGATATGTCTATTTGTTAGTATGTCTATTAAGTCTCTGTGAAGGTTTATCTATCAAACTATATTGACCTTGTTGCTTCTCATACACACAGCATTGCCTTGGGGCAAGTTCCACCATCTCTTTTTGGAAGGACCAATGGTTTGATTGTTGTGTTTTCTCTGTTATCTTTCTTCATTTGTTTCAGCTTACTTGTTTTCTTAACATTACTGTTGTTGAATTGTGGCTTGTTGATTCTAAGGCTTAGTAAGATTACAATGAAGGTAATGCGCCTCTTTATCTGCATTATTGACCTCTATTAGATTTCACCTAGTGCATGGTTCTTGGAAATGGACTATTGACCCCTCTTCTACTTTATCTGGAAGATCTCTTATTGATGATTTAACAGATTCTCTTGATCATTCTGTAGGGGATTTTATTCTAAAATTTGATAATTTGATTTGTCTGGCTCTTTGGGCTTTCTTCTAAAATTTGTGAGGGGAGCATAATAAAAGGTTCCTTGAGAATTTTGTTTTCTCTTTTACATCTTATTTCGATCTTGTGTTATCTATGGTACTAATGCAAAATTGGCCACCATTTTAAGAACTATAGTCTTTGTGCCACTTTTTTCATTTTATTGATGAAATGTTTTCTTGT
This sequence comes from Cucumis sativus, assembly GCF_000004075.3. Taxonomy (NCBI): domain Eukaryota; kingdom Viridiplantae; phylum Streptophyta; class Magnoliopsida; order Cucurbitales; family Cucurbitaceae; genus Cucumis; species Cucumis sativus. The sequence continues at coordinate 17,467,154 of NC_026655.2, read as the reverse complement.
AAAAAAAAAAAAAAAGAAAACAAAAATCCATGAATTTCTTCTTATTTTTTTTTATTTTACCTAACTCGAGGATCACATCTACATTATCCTTGAATAATATCTAGGTCTCATCATACTTTAAAAGAAATTAATTAAAACATCTCACGAAAATTATAAGCTTGGATGCATTTCAAAAATAAAATTAAAATAATTTTAAAAACCCTAAACAAAGTCTTGTCCAAATATTTGTAATTTTGATCTTACTACAATTTTCTTTTTCTCTTACTAGACATAGACATAGACACGTTTTTGGTAAATGAAGTGATGAATATTAAGTGTATAAAGTGAGTTTAAAGTAGTGTATTTTAATTTGTTTGTTCTTTCCCAATCAATCAAATTAAAAGATTCCTACACACAACACTCCATGCAATAAAAACAAACAAACAAAAGAACTATCCTTATAGAATATCTGACTAGGAAACCAGTCAGCAATGACTCTCAAAATTGGGGAAAACTCCCCATTACCTCTTAAATTCACTTATTCAAACACTTTACTATACACACACCCGTTCATTTAATATACATCTAAGAATTTAAGAGTCTATATTAATTGACTGCCAACAATTCATAAGTTCAATTGAAAGGATTGGAATAATTATGTCATAAAACATGCCTCCTTACTCTCCTGGAACAAAGGAGCTACTCATTTCTTTGTTATTTCAATTTTAAAAACAATTTCATATTTGTCTAATTTAAATTCAAACCAGCAAGGATTGGGGAATAAAAAAAAGATTTGCGTGAAAATATTTACTTCCTAAAAAGAAAAAAGTTTCACAAGCTCACAATCTGAAATAACAAAAGTATAATCAAATATAAATGATCTTGTATCTATGTATACACAGTCTAAACGATCTTGTACCCAGTCTAAATGATATTGTATCAAAGCTAAATAATTTGTTAGTGATAGTTGTTTATCTCTGTCTTTCCAGACAACCGATCACTTGAATATTGGTACACGATTGTTTAGATCTTATATCAATATCGTTTAATTTAGATTTTGGATGAAGAAGAAGAAAAAGAGAATGAGATATATGAAGAAAGAAGGAAGAAAATTTAAAAAAGAAAATGAAGAAATTGCAAATAATAAGTAAAAATACGAAGAAAATTAATAATATGAATAAGTTAATAGTAGGCCTAAGAAGAAAATAAAGGCAAAGAAGAAGAAAAAGAATTGAAAAATGGTCTTGGATTCATGCACTTTTCATAAATTATTATACAGCATTAGATATTATTTTCTTTTTCTAGAAAAGTTGAAGAATGCTGCCATTAATTTCCAAATTTTCCTTGAAGATTAACCATTTAAATAGAAATTCTTTTAATTTTTTCATTTAATCATTTAAATTATATTTAAGATAACTTGAATGATCACAACTTATACTTTATCTAAGATATGTGACCCTTAGATTCTCCATATTGTTGATCAATGATGAATTTTGAGCAATTAGACTTCATACTAAATATCTTTAGACTATAAATAGGTGCAGATTCAGAAAATTGAATATTGATGAACATTGATATAGTCGGTTATTTAACTAAATTGACAACGAACCAACTACGGTCAGCTTAGTAAATATCCAGACTGACCTGACCACGAATGAGTAAAAACCAATTATTGGTTGGTCCGATCAGTCAACTTTGTTCTAATCTCTCCTTATCTACAACCAACCACCTTTGGTTTAGTCGATTTTAATTGACCAACTAGATTTTTCGTTCTATCATGTCATCTCTACAACCGAGTAGAATTCTTCTATCTCTATTTGTAATTTTTACCGTAAAATATTTTGAGGAATTTCTCATGGTAAAACCACGGTGTGTGTTATTCTCTCATTTATTATTTATCATCATTCTCAATTTAATGTAGCTACAATCTTACTCAGATTAGTCACCATCTTTTTTCTCACCAAATAAAAATTAAGAAGAATAAAGGTGATAAGATCAATACCAAATAAAAATTAACTGATGATAAAGGTGGAGATCAATTAATATTTGATTCTCGTCTAAAGATATAGATATTGTTCATCTCTATATTACTTAACTAGAAAGGTTGCACCTATTTTTCAACCGAATTTCTTTTATCAATTACATAAACTTCGATAATTCAAGGTGTCAAAACAATAGTAAGTCATTGTTTTTTTAATTAAAAAAATCATAATTATATTAAATAGTATATAGGAATCAAAGTTCATGAAAGTGTTTGTAAGCTTACGTTATTCTCCACATTACTTTAGAATTAATTAGCACTTTGTTCTTCTACTTTTTCCTCATTTGCTGATCAAAATAACTTGACGTTGGATATCTAACTGTTTTGCTTAGCTATTCAATATTACTCTAATCTCTCTTTGTTCTCTAATTAAAACATAAAGTATAAAATATAACGATTCCTTATATACGCCGTAAAGAAGAACAAAAGGAAAACAAAAAAGGTGAAGTGATTAAACTTTTATTCTGATAGGGGAAGAAGAGAATTAGATTCTTTTCTCACGTACCCTTCCCTTGACAAAGAAATTAAAAAGACATTATGCTCTATATTAGTTTGAGAAATAATCAATTTGTTTCTTAGCTTAGTTATTTATTTGATAAATAACCAAGATATTGTTGTTCTTTTTAAACAAAAAATATAGTTAAGTAATTTGATATAAATAATACATCAAAAGTAGACCTGGGTAAACAAAAATTTACGTCAATCATTGGTACTTAATGTGTTCCACCTGACGTACAAAGTGATTCATCATTTCAATTATGTCATACAAAATACATGAAAGTATTAAATATATAAGATGAAGTTTCTTGATAAAGAGGAAGATTGACTGATATTCAAGACAGATTTATGAAGGCGGAGAACAAAACCTTTAATTTTTGATAGAATATTTGGCACACAGAACAAGGACAATTAAAGAAAAGAGAAAGGAAAAGGAAAGGAGTTTTTATGATGGGAATCCATCCAAAATCCTCTTTGGCATTGTCAATCAACACCTTTGCTTCATGCCTCACTTATAAAACTCCAACTCCACATATTCTTTTCTTTTCAATCCACACAAGATAACTCATTGCAGTATCAAATACTCAAAACATAAAACACGCATTACAATTTTAGAAAGCCGCAGAGCAACAATAACAAAAAATAATGTGTTACCCACACCATTTCCTGTCTCGCAGGGACTTTTCGTCCTTGCAATGCAATTGGGTTCTCTTTCAGACCACACCCGCGGAGGACGCGACACCGGCGATTGAGAGTTGCGGTGATGAGTCGGGGAAAAGGCGGTGCTTGTGCTCGCCGACAAGGCACCCAGGGTCGTTTCGTTGCAGGCTACACAGAAATGAGTATGTTTGGGTTGCACGGCGGAGGACGGTTAAAAATGGACCGGCGGAGGGTAAAATATTGACGAACGATAAGTAATTACTGTTTGTGGTGTCTGTAAAAAATAATATGAATGAGTTTGTGTGTATTATATATATACATATATATAGATATATAGACACATATATTCATAATTGAGATCGTATGGAATTGCAAATGAATGAATATTAATTGTGGCTTTTTAACTTGGTTAAGGTTTTTGGAACTAATTTTCTTTTTCTATAGAAGTCCAATTTCCACTTGGATATTTTGAGAGGTTGAATTTTAGTTATATAGGTGGAATGCCCATTTTCGAGTTTACGTTATTACTGTGTATGTATGTGAACATTTGTGTGTTAAAAAAATAAAAATATAAAACCAAGGAAGATCCGTTCGTTACCCTATGGATGTTCTAAAAAAATGTTAAAAATTCAATTATGAATTTGAATTTGAATTTTCTTTCAATGTTAAAAATTTTATGGATAAAATGTTAATGGAGAAGAGAGAGAAAAGACGAGAATGACGACAAGAGAAGAGTTGATCTAAAATTAGTGTGAGGTTTTTCCGAGAGAGTAGGAACCAACAAATCAATCAAAAATTATATAACCCTACTTTCTAATATCCACCTAATATTTTGAACCAACCATACAATTACGTACTTGATCTCATGATAGAGAGCATTAGGAATGTCCACGAGGACAATGAGGACAGCCATTTGAATTCCATGAAACCTTTGTACGACCGGTAGGAAAACCATCAGATTTAAGGGTCTATTTAGCAGTATTTTCAACTCAGGTTCCTTCTTTCTTCTTTATAAATATACTATCTTGTTTCTTTAGTAACACTGCTGGCCATTCACATTGGATTCACTGAACAATATTCAATAGGATAGAACACAGTAATATTAAATTCAACAATTCCTTCCCAGCATGGATACAGAAACTCTCCAAGTGAATGGACACGAAAGCATGAGTAAAAGTAAAACAGATTTTACCCTCATCGCTGCAATGGCAGCAATTGCCACACGTGTACTATTACACATAAATGAACTTTAACTCGTGTCCAACTGAGAAAAACAAAGTTTTTCTAGTAGTAATCCACAGAGGTATTTACCATTTCCTTTTTCTATCAAATCCTACATATGACAATGAGCCCCAAACGCTCTGCAATTGATATTTACAGCCAAATTCAGCAACATCAGAGGAGTTCCCACTTTCCAGCTTCAACATCGTGTCACAAAAGTAACAATGAAAACCCAATTTCCTTCTTCCCTTCACTGCATATACAAGAAAAAGGATCCCAGGGGCTGTGAGGTTGAAATTTAGGCAGAAATATGAAATATCAATACAAAAGTGAGCAGCATGATGAATTTTCACCTCAGGGTAGCAATCTTGATGTTCAATTGTCTGGTTATTTGTATTCACAAGTACCTCACATGACACTCTTGCCTGACGAGAATTAAGAAACACCATTAAAACAACAGAACACCGCATTGTAAATATTAATTCTGAATAGTAAAGTTGGCGAAAGAGCCCACAGAATGACAGGTGGGTGGGGTGAGGATGAGGAAGACGTACTTTTTTTAATTCAAATCACATTCCACTAACACAACATTATAATTATTACAAAGCCTCGTGAATGTTTATAACTATTTAGCTAAATAGTCAAGTTCGGGAAAGAGGGCAGTGAAGGGTAGAGTCCGATGTTTTTTTTAACTCGGATGGCACATCCCACAAAAAAAACATTTCAAATCTATACAAGAACGCCAATAGCAGAAGATGACATTCTTATAATCATATGGACTGTAGGAATAGGCAGGCAATAATCAAACCAACGGCAAGGTTCAAGTTTAGAATCCAGAAGGTTAGTCTTCTTCGGTAGCACAAAAATGGTCCAGTAAAGGGCACAAAGGCAAAGGTATATGATTTAAATTTTTTAAATTAAGTTTATAAACACTACTTCTTTTCTTTTCTCCTTTTCTTTTCTCCTTTTCTTTTCTCCTGTTAGACCATTAGACACAGACACCGTTTGTTTCCTTTCTCCTGTTAGACCATTAGACACTGTTTAACATTAGATACCGTTTGTCGTAAACATTTCAACTTCAATAGCAAACATCGAACAACTCCAATCTTCTATAGCAAACATTATTAAAGGTGTCATTTATGGAACAACTCCATCTTCCTTTCTTTTTCTACTTCCCCTTATTAACTCCACTCAATGGATCATGGATCAAAAACCAAAGTCCACTCAACGGATCATGGATCAAAAACCAAAGTTCACTCAATGATGATAAAAAACCAAAGTCTCTTTTGGATTGTTACATTGAAAAAACCCATGTTAAAGAAATTGTGTGAAGAGAAACAAAAGTGTCTTATATCTTTAAAGAAACGGTGTAAAAAGACACAAAATTGACTTATATCTTTATCTATCCCTTCTTTCTACATCTATGTTTGTATCTTTCAGATAGCATTCTGCCTTTGTATTGATTATGCGTGATATCTCTACTATCCCTTCTTTCTACATCTATGTTTGTATCTTTCAGATAGGATTCTGCCTTTGTATTGATTATGCGTGATATCTCTATTAGTTTGTCCCTCTTCTACTCTTTAAATATTTCGTTCACCGATGAAATTATTTCTTATCCAAACAAAAGGTCAAAAACCAAAAGGTTATCAAATGGCCGATACTTTTGGCCATGATTTAGGACTGCTGCAACTTGCAGGACCATGAAATGGGTTCGCTACTAGACATCCAAAGAGTCAACCACAAAGTTGGGTGTCCTTTTTCAATTATCCAAACTTTTACTCTAAGCAACGTGTAATAGAGAATAAGCATTAATTGCATCGTGCTGTTTGCAAAGAAATGGGCTCCTACTACTGTTCACCCATTCAATGATTGCAAGCTAATCAAAGAAACAAAACGAATCAACATAGAAGCAATTCACAATTCCAACTAAAGATTTGATATATATAGTCAAAAACAGAAACAAAATCAACATTACCTTAATCGGGATTTTGATAAAGAAGAGCCCCATGGATCCTTCCACATCGGTCTCCGTATCGAAGGGAATAATACCCTTCCCCAGATCCGCAAGCAAGTACAAGACATCATGAACAACCTCCAACCCATTCAAATCGAGAGTGGCATTCACATAAGAAGAACCTCGAGCAGAAACTCGACCGCCTTCAGAGCTCACATATCCAAGTCGTCTTCCCCGGTAGCCAACGGAAACGCCAAGGAAATTGTAATTAAGAGAGAAGAAGTTCTTATTGCGAACCCTAAGAGAAACAGAAAAAGAAAGGTCAAGAGAAACAACAGGCACCAAATGGACTTTGACGCGATTGAGTTTCAAACGGACAAGTTGGAGGGAGGGATCGGAGGGAAAAAGAAGAAAAGCAACGGCGAAGAGGAGGAGGAAGGCGGCAGAGTAGAAGGCACAGAGGCGGAGAAGGCGGCGGTGTCGGCATGGAGGGGGACGGTAGAGGGATAAAACGACGACGTTTTGTTGCGCAGCATTTGAGGGAATGAGAGTGTAGGGCACCGGGACCGAATCGTCCCCGGAGCTGGAGGTCATGTTTGTTTGCCAAAGCTTAGGGAGAATTAGAATTAGAATTAAAATGGGGACTGACTTTTGTTATGCTTGTACCCAAACACTCTGTTGTACCCTCGGTTAAGGTAGGAGCTTTAGCCTATCAATGATTTACACGTCAGAACGAACCGTATACGCATGGTCAAGTATGACAGCATACAAAATAACAACGGAGGTAATATTACCCAAAAATAACAAATCATACTAAATTTTACCATTTGTTAAATAGAAAATGATTGTAGTATTTTCAAACTTACCATGTTGTCCACCATATTCCATAAGCATTAGTAAAACTTGATACAATCTTAAACCGAATTAATTAAATGAAAATGTCACGCACTCACCAAGAACACCTTCCCTCTTGTGTTCTAGGTGTGGTCCCGACTTGGACAGTCCTAAAGCTTCTAAGTAAAATGCCAGAACGTCCGAGCTTAAACGTAACTTAAACTCAACTTCTTAAGAATATGCACAATGTTAAGAAATAGTGTACTTCAAACTTAATAATAAGTTACCGACTTAATTATTTTTAAACAACCTAATGCATATACAAACAACACTTTTACATAAACTTAAACTAGAGCCGTTAAGTTATTGTATGTTTCAAGTGCACTATTTCTTAACATTGTGCATGTTTTTAGGAAGTTGAGTTTAAGTCTAAGCTCGGACATTTTAGCATTTCACTTAGCAGTGTGGGGTTGTTCAAGTTGTGACCACATCTGGAATGCAAGAGGAAGGCGTTTTAAGTAAGGGTGAGACAGTTTGGTATCAGAGCATGATGTCTAGAATCTTGCGGGCTTAAGAATGAAAGGTTTGTATAAAACTAGAGGTGTTGAATTATTATTTTTTTTTATCAAGAATTTTATTTGATCATAAGTTGTTTATTGTATGAGAGAAAAGAGTTATGCCGCAAGAAAGAAGATGAGGACAATCTGGAAGTACATCAAATGCAACCATTGAGCCTACCATGGATCCAGCTGCTCATTTGGTCTATCCAGGCAATAAGAGGGTAGTAGAAGAAGAGTTATATGATAGAGAGTTTGGTAGTAGATCCAGAGAAGAAATTTGGAATAGAAAGATTAAAAGCTTTGGGAGCATAAGAGTCTGTTGGAATAGTCTGTCTAGAGGAAGTAGAGAAGTGGCTTAAGAAGATAGAAAAATGTTTTAGGGTGATGCGATGTCCCAAGGATAGGAAGGTGGACTTGGTTGTGTTTTTACTTCAAGATGCAGCAGAAGACTAGTGGACATTCGAAGAGCAAAAACATGAGAGTTAAACTGTGAGTGTTTCAAGGAAGGTGTTTAATGAGAAGTTTTACATGAAAACTTATCGTGAGGAGAAACATAATGATCTATACAAGAAAATATGTATTTTTCGACGTGCAACACAGACGCCGGAATAAGTGACATCAGAAAAAAAGCTTCTTCTAATGTCGTAGAAGCTCTGTCGAAAAATGTTGGTAATCCCAAGGCGACATAAGATGACGTTAGTATAAGGTAATTTAATAAAAAATTATAATTTTTTCTCAACGCCATGCATAATGGCGTCAAAAGAAGTCTATAATTCTTTTAATATATTTAACTTCTCTTGATGCCATGCATAACAACATCAGAAGAAGTTTATAATTTTTTATTATAAACTTCTCTCGACACCATGCATAACGACGTCGGGAGAAGTTCTTTAAAATTTCAAGACTGTCAATTCACTCCCCCTTCTTTCTTTTCTTCTTTTTTTTTCTCATTATGACGTATATTTCCCTTCTCTTTTTTTTTTTCTTCTTTTCTTCTCTTCTTCCTTCTCCTTTCTCCTTAATTCCTTCTCTTTTCTTTTCTTATTTTCTTCTCTTTTTCCTTCTCCTTCTCCCTTTTTACCATTGTTTTTCTTTGTTTGATTTGTCTTTCTTCACAAATCTGAGAAGAAGGGAAAGATGATACATGACATGATACCATTAGGGTTTGGGGTTTGACGTCAGGGATGTCGTAGTGGTCACCAATCATAGAAAACAGTGTGACGGCTAACCTGGATAGATTTATTTATTTGTTTCTTTTTCATTTAGCTTTGTAGACTTTGTTCTTTATTTTATGATTTTATGATGAATCTGCATTTTGGTTCTGTTAGTTTAAACGTTCATCTTTGATTTGTTCTATTATGCTTAAGCTTACAAGGTAAAAATGGTAAGGCTAGTTCAATTTTTGCAATCTTTAACTTTGAATGAATTTGAAAGTAATACTAATTCCAAAATACTTTTTTTTTTTTTTTTTGGGAAAGGCTTTTCATAGATACATAATACCTTCCATTTAATAATGGAAGGTATTTCTAAAAAATATATAGAGAGAATCTCCCGATGCCAAGATTAAGCGTTGGGAGATCTTACACACATCTTCCGACGTTGTAATCTTGTACGTCGAAAGATCCACTCTCGACACATTTTGTCTGACTCTAATCCCGACGTGCGTTTATGCGTCGAGAGATCCTTTTTTGATACTTTTTTGTTTATCTCCCATCGATTTTGTGCGTCAAAAGATACCTCTTTTCTTGTAGTGAACTTTTGCATTTGGTACAGAGCAAAGATGATAGTGATGGAGTCTGAAAAGAAGTTTACAAAGTTGGCAAAGTATCCACTGAAAGTGGTGGAACTCGGAGAAGAAGGAGAGATGTAGGCATTTTCAGAGAGGTTTCAAGCAGAAAATAAGGACATCAATAATGGCTAGTATCATATGGTGTTAATTTTCAGAGTTGGTAGAGGTCGCGTCACAAGTATAGAACAATTTAGAAAGTAGTAAGAAAGAAAGAACAAGTATCGATTCAAACCAGACGACAGAAGATAGTGAAGGAGTTGAAGAACAAAATGAGAAAAAAAGTAAGAAACAAGGAAGTAAAGGAAACAAAAGGATGAAAATACGTTGCACATAATCATTCTAGTGTAGTACTCATAAACCTCAGTGTGCATAGTGCAGTCGAAGGCATACGAGTAAATGTCGAAGAAGTACAATTATTTGCTTTAAATGCATAGAAGAAGGGCATTATTTGAAGGAATGTCAAGGAAAACCAAAGCAAGGTGTTTAGCAACAAGGAGCAATGTCTCACTCAATGCAATAAGCAATGCTAGGAGTGTGAGACCCGCTTCTAATTTGAGTATAAGAAGTAAAATTTGCTCAAGTGTTCAATTTTGACGATTTAGACAAACACGTTTTGGTCAGTCTACGCGATTAAGATGATAGTTCGTGAGGAAGCTTTGAGAAAAGATTGATTTGTAATAAGACCTATGAAGTCTAGGTGTTTACATGAGAAAGAGTCTTTGTGAGAAAGTTGAGTAGTTCACGAGAAGATTTACGCGTTAAGACCTTCGAAAGTTATGTTAAGTGGTTAAAGCTATTCGCGGAATGGAATTAGTTGAGAAGAAAGGCTTGGCGAGAAAATGTCAAATATGATTTGACAGGGGTTAACGTGTAAGATTAATGATTTAAGCATGACTAAGATAAATATTAATTACACGTGTGAGGTTTTAAGTAGGAGCTAGCAAGTTGACAAGGATTTGATGATGACTAATCCAGATTAAAGAGTAGTATAATAAAGGATTTTGGTCACTAAGTAAGGGAGGCTTTTTGAAATTTTGAAGTGTTGAACTACTGCTATTTTGTTTCTGCGAGAAGGCTACGTGGGAAGTAGAAGAAGAAGTAGTATTGTGAGTGATATTTTCTTAAAAGTAACATTTTTCTATTAAGCTATGATGATTGAATGAGGATTTCAAATATGAAAAGATTTATATGAAAAGCTTATATGTTTCAAACATGTTTTATAATGTTTAAAGTATGATTTAGATTATTGCGATTTAAATGATTATAAAATGTTGTTTAAACCATTAGTTGCTTCCTTTGAATGAGCTAACTGTTATGTGCACATAAGGTTAAAGGCAGCCATGTAGAAAAGGCCTGCATGGTGGAGTGAAGTTGGTCAATGTAGAAAAGAACTGCATTCTGTTAGGCGGCCTAAGCAACAAGGATGAATCTGTATGTTCTTGGATGATTTTAATATAGTAGTCTAAACGCAAGGTAATGAAACCAAGTGTAGAGAATGATTCGGAATGCTTGGCAAAAAGAATGATTGTGAATAATGCACGTTTATGCAAAATGTATATTGCTGTGATTTGCGAGTTGATCTGATTCTATTGTAAAAATGATTACATGCGTTTTGATATGTTTTGTGAAATGATGTGTTGATTGATAAACTAATTTGTGTTGAAATTTATGATTTGGAGAAAATGATTTATCAAAGGATACTTTGAAATTTTTTTCATAAAATCCACTAAGTCTTTTAGATTTACATTTTAAAATTTTATCTTCCAGGATTTGGCGTTAAGGTCGAGTAAGAGGAGGGGAGGGAAAGAGCCTACCAGGCGAGAAGCTGTCAGGCATTTTAAGTTTTAGTTTAAGTTGTATTGTATACTATGTATGAAATGTTTGTTGTTAATGAAGTTTAGGTTTTTGTTATGTTGAGTGTGTTAATCTTCCTAAAGCATATTATTTAAAGTATTTGGTGTTTAAACAAGGTAAAAGATTTAAGATGGGTATCTTTGGTATTTAATTGTGTTGTGATGCTTAAATTGCACCACGTCTCGCAAGAAAAGCAAAAAGGTATGCGGGACAGGGTGTGACAAGGAGAGTCAAGTTCAAGAAAAGGAAAGGAGAAGGAAAAATTTCGAGGATGAAATTCTTAAAGAAGGAGGAAAATGTAAAACCCGCATTATGAAATGAAAGGGTTGAGAAGAAGGAAGCTATAAGAACTAAATTATAATTATTAGGCATTATCGATGAAGTATGCATTTTGGCTAGTGATGCAAGGAAAAGTTAAGCGCCCTAACTAGTGTCATCAGAATAAGACACTCAATCTTATCCCTTTACTACATACCTTTTTTGTTATTTCTTAAACATCATACATCCTTGTATGTTAACCACATACCTGTTTAATTTACATAAAACAACCTCGAAAATTTTTTAATGGATGATTGCTTATAAAACAATTAATCAATAATTTAAAATAACTTATTAACTACAAGACTTTAAGGCATATATCTCAACACTTGCAATATTTACAACATTTCTGACATTACAAATTGGATATCGTATCTATAGTTTTACCAAGATAAGACACCCCATCTTAATCCATATGCTATAAACCTTTTAGGTTATTACTTAAAACACGGTCCACTATAAACTGTTTCAAGGTGTTGATGAGATAACCTTGAATTTTTTCTGAAATGAATAATCAACTATTGCATATTTAAAATAATTAAATATTATATCAAATAACTAATTAACTACAAGGCTTTAAGGCATAAATCCTGACACTAACTTGTGTTAGAGATTCTCGCATTTGTGGTATTGAGCCTATTGGTCTTAGATGCTTAAGTTAGTACTATAAGTGATTAATTTAACCAAACACAAAAATAGTAGTAAGGTTGATCGAGTCTCTCATTTGGAGATTACTTACTTACTGCTATGAGATGGTCATCCAATGAGTCTATTTAAAAATATCTTCTCTAACACACTACTACAATCACGTGTGACGATATAAGTGTTAGGCAACGTTTTAGGTACTTGAAGTTACAAGGTCTTAGTCCAGCCTCAACTCATTTGTTTCTCAATTGGTATAAATTTACTAGCTCAACTAGTCAACCCGAACTTTGAGATATTAATATTTCCCTTTTGGGATGTGTGCTCCCATGCCATTTTCTATTATCCTTTGGGCTTGGACACACATAGACTTTAGGGTTTGCCTTGCAACAATAATACTAATAAATAACACTTACTACACTATGTTTGATTGAATATCATGTTTAATTAGAAAATGGAGTTACAAAAGCTCAAAATTCAACTCAAGATCATTCATCCCTTAACGTCACACTATCTTTGTTCTACCAAACCCTAAACTTATTAAGAATTGATATATAATTGAATACCATTGGTACAATTTTGATCCAACTTTGTAACTATTTTGTTATCAGTTTTGGTTTTTAAAAACTAAGTCTAAATATCCTTCTTAATTGTTTACTATATATTTTGCATTGTTTTTAAGCAAAATGTTGAAATTTTAGCCAAATTTTAAATTTCAAAATTTATATTTTTTTTAGCATTCACATTTTGGCTTAATTTTTTTAAGACATTTCTAAAATGCAGATCTTAAAATTCAAAATTTTAAAATTTAAAATTAAATGACGGGAACAAAACTTTAAAATATAATTGTTGATCCACAAAGGCTCATTCGAAATTAAAACTTTAATAATCATATTGATAGCATCTTAAATACATTATCCATTTTCACTCAACTCAAACTCATTTAGTGATCTAATTTTACGATTTTATTTGATTGTGTTATAGGTGTTGAACGATTATATTTGAAAGTAGAATTTGGTATTGGTGTGGATTTGAAACTAATTTAAGTAAATACATAGAAGAATAACATCAACCAAGGCAAGTTGGGGCAAATATTTCGGCAAAAGAAGCTATGCAAGGCACTAGAAGGCAGAAAATGCCTTATTTGAGAAGGTCTGATGTTGGGGGTGCTCCAATGTTATCTACATAGCATGTACCTTAATGCTATAACACCACAACGATTTTGTAGATGCTTTATCGATGAGATTTGAAACCAAGTCATCGGTATTTTAAAGGGGCACAACCACTATACCAAAAGCAAAATATAATAAAAATAATACAATATTTAATATATATTGTAATTTAACACTTCAAAATTAATATTAAAATATAAAAAATTGGGAATGTGAGGGGGAATTGTCCCCCCTAACCCCTTAATAGATCTGTCCATGAAGGTACCGTTATTTAGCTTGGGTTGCTTAGGATTTCCCTTTATTCTATGCATTTATGATGTTTGATACGAATTTTCTTGCAGTGTGGCTTATCAATTCTAACTATGATGACTAATTCATGTTACGGATGCAATGGGATGATATGCTGTTTGCTTATTTCTTATGTAATTCTTTCTGATTGCATGATTATCGAATGAAGCAATAGGTTAGATTGGCTTGCAAACAAAGTTGTGTATGCACTGTTCTAATTAACATAGGATTAAAACATCGAGTGATTAGCTAGGATGCATGGAAACGTGCCCTTGTGCTTAATGCAATTAGTATAAATATTGCATGTGTCATCAATTCGGTTATTATTGATTGGGTGGTTAGAACAATTCAATTGGCATTTTCAATTGAATTGAATTAATTAGTTGTAATCAATTTTGAAATTTTGTGATGATAAAGTATGTTCAAATGATAGACTAGGGAAAATTCATCAAAGTCAAGCTAGAATCTTTTGACATAGAATTTCACCTCTTTCTTTGTAATTTAATTTTCTTCTCACTAAATTCAACTCAAATCTGTCTCACGTTCCATTTTCTAGGGTAGAAAATTATTTTGTTTGAAGAATCAGAATGCTTTTTAAGTTCGATCCAGATTTATCACTAAAACTAGGATTTGATGTGTGATTTGATAATTTATTTGACTTAGAATTAGATGACGAAATCCATCTACCATATACGATACTATTGAACAAGGGTTTGGTGTGATTATTTGGAGTGTTTTTGGCATTATATATCTTGTGCAATGAGGAGAATAATAGAATAGGTGGCGGGTGGATTCAAATTATTTTATAACGTGTTTAGACCTTAGGAAGAAGGATAGAATATAAATATTCTTTTGGTGTTTTTTCTTATAGGTGAGATGAATTCAAGTTTGAACAGATTATGTTGGAGATTTTCTTCATTGTTCACTTTGTCATTTTCAATTTCACGATCAAATCTTGTAGACTTAGTGGAAGACAAGATATAGCCTATGGATGATGGATCCATCCATACACTATGTTGTGGCCCATTTCTCTCGTCCTCTTTAACTTAATAAAAATAGTAATAATAATAAATGAATGAATAAATAAATAAATAAATAGATGAAAAACATTTGATTAAATTTATGTAAAGTATTAATATTATGTTGAAAATGGTAGAAAATAAGGTTTAGAGGGTATTGCCCCGATGGGCCACAACTTAAAGAAAAGAATAAAAACAATAACATCCATTATATGATTCGCCTCCTAATAATATACACCCGGGGTGGGTTTCGCCTAAAGAATTATGAAACTAACAATTAAAAATGAGTTAATTAAAGGAAAATAGAGAGATGTAGGTGACAGTCCAATCACAAGATGCCATTCCTCTGTCACCATCACCCACGCTCCTACACGCCACTTCTCAACAAAATGCTTATCATTAAACCCCTTCTTACATCTCCTTTTTCATTTTCACAATCAACTCTTTTATTTACAAAACTTCAAATAAGAATATATATATATCACAATCTACCTCCAATCTATTATCATATATCATTCTCAATATATGGATATACGTACATATACTAATCTTCATCTATACAAATTTTATTATATTCATAAATGTTTTCATAAGTTTTATCGTTATTTTATTATATTTATAAATATTTTTAAAAATTTTATCATTATTTTATAATATTTTTTAAAAATTATCATTTAAAATAACTTTTCAACTTTAATTTCTTCAGATTTCGATTTTCGATTGTCAATTTTTATTTTATCTAAAAAAGTTATTAAATTTTTAAAATATTTTCATCATTTAGGATATTTTTATTTTTATCTTGATGACAAAAAAATTCTAACCAAATCAGTGAGGTGGAATGAATTTTATAAATAGTTTCAATATTTTTCTAATCAAATCAGTGAGGTGGAATGAATTTTATAAATAGTTTCAATATTTGACTGTTTAAAAAGAAATGTTTCATTCTCCTTTTTTTTTCTTTTTTTCTTTTTTTGAGTTAATTTCACTTTTATTAAAATAGTTTGATTTGGTTATATATTTGCAATAACTCTTCAGATATTTTTATTTTTAGAAATCTAATTTGAGTGCTACTTGATGTGATAATCATGTGCGGTTAGTTCTTAAATAATTAGCAAATGAATAATGAATAAATAATTTATTTCCATGAAGTTCCATTTCTCATCTCATAAAAGTATATATAAATTAAAAGTTAAAAAAAAAAAGAGTTAAAAAAGTAGAGAAACGGCAGAAACAGAGAGAAGAAGCATTAACATTAACAAAGGAAATCTGAAATCTCAATTATAGAAAATTGAGTAAAAACTAAAATGAAAGCATAACAAAACAGACACACATAAACCGACTTTGATTTGTAATAAATTTTAAGAGTGGAGTGAGAACAGAGAGAGAGAGCGAGAGGAGTACATAAATATTTACAGAGGATTTCTTTATTTGTTGTTTCGGC